>NC_084735.1:29227113-29324613 GCF_033978785.1 Entelurus aequoreus | reverse complement strand
AGTGACCAAATATGTCTGATTAGCACTCCACACAAGTCAATAACATCAACAAAACTCACCTTTGTGCACTCATGCCCAACGTTAAAAGTGTGGTGGACAAAATGAGATAGAAAAAGTGGCATAAAACACGTCCTAGAAAGTCGGAGAAAGTTATACATGGAAACAAACTATACGGCGAGTTCAAGGACCGCCAAAATTAGTAGGACAAAACGGCGCTCGCCAAATACTCGAATCAGTGAAGCATGTTTAATATAAACAGTGTGATTTATAACAATTAGCGAGGTTTATGTCATGTTTGTCCTCCCACAGAAAACATTCTGAAACAAAAAAATTGTTTTTTTTCCCCTCATCTTTTTCCATTCTTCATACATTTTTGAAAAATCTCCAGAGAGCCACTAGGGCGGCGCTAAAGAGCCGCATGCGGCTCTAGAGCCGCGGGTTGCCGACCCCCGCACTAGAGCAATAAAATATGGTTTATCAATTATATTTTGTACTGCTTATTTAGATTAGGTTTTGCAGAACTATAAGACAATGAAGTATTATATGCGGCTTATGATTCATCTTCACCAACAATTGACCCACGTCCTGTTTCTACAAGAGTCTTATAAATGTGATAAGAGGCACACTTTGACCGTCTTAAATACTCAAATATTTGACTCCGGTATTTGTCTCTAAATATAACCAACAACTACAGGAATTTTTTTTGCGCGCGCAAAATTGCTGCGTGCGCTTTTGACCAAGTTGACCCGCACTCATGGCGCGCAAATAAAGACCCACACCAGACCTGTACGGTTGAGAAATATGCTTTTATTTCAACATTTTTAAATAAATAAATACTTTTTGCCGTGACACATAACATTTGAGGGGGAATGTTTCTCCCAAGATCTCAAATGCACAAATAGAACAAATTGACCGTTTTCAGAAAAAAACTACATAGCAAACGTACAACGTGTATACTGCTCTATACAATAAGTCAGGACAATTCCCTGATTAAATATTCTCTTTGTATGTACACAAGTGAAGCAGTCTTTTTTTGGCTTTTTTTTTTTTTTTTTTTTTTTTTTTTTTTATATAAAAGAAAATCCTCAGATTTAAGGTGAGACGGACAAGTCCACGTCATCCTTCTCGGAGGACGACGAAGGGGACACGGGCATGTCGTCCTCCTCTTCCTCCGAGCACCTGGCGGCGGACGAGCACTTGCAGCCGTGCGCGGCGGTCCTTGGGCCGCCGGGCCCGCTCTTGCCCTCCTTTTTGTGCTTCACCCTGCGGTTCTGGAACCAGATCTTGACCTGCTTCTCGGACAGGTTGAGGTAGGTGGCGATCTCGATGCGCCGGAGCCTGGACAGGTACATGTTGGACGTGAACTCCCGCTCCAGCTCCAAAAGTTGCGTGCTGGTGAAGGCTGTGCGCATGCGCTTGCTGCTGTGAAGTTTGCTGTTGCTGCTTTCTGGAAAGGAAACATCAAGACGATACGGTTAGTATGCGTGATACTGTAGGTCGATACGGTATATATCGACGTCATTTTCGGTGACGAAAGGGGGCTCGGGACTCACCGATGGAGATGCAGTGGTACTGGCGTGGGTCCGGGACGGTGTAGGCGGCCTGGTACATGGCGGCGCCGTGGCCGAGGTTGATGCTGTTGGATGCGGAGTGTTGCCTGGAGAGGGCCGTGTGGCAGTACTGCGAGGAGAAGGCCGGGAAGGAGGCCTTGAGGAGCGGCAGTGCGGGTGGAGAAGGGTGCAGCTGGGAGGCGGCCATGCACAGCGGGCAGAAGCACAGCAGCCCGGCCTTCCTGGAGTGGCAGGAACCCGGCAGGCCGTGCGGGTGGTGGCCGGCCGAGTGCACGGCGTAAGGGAACAGCGGCGGGCTGTTCTCGCTCCCCTTGTCGTTGGCTTCCCTTAAAATCAACGAATCCACCAGAAAAGACCTCGGCATGGTTGCGGTTGTGCTGCGTCGTGCGGGCGCGTTCGTGCGTGCTCTCCCGTGGGTGGGTGGACAGCGAAGTGGTGCTGAAGGCGCGCCGGAGCCTCCTTAAATAGGCGCGGCGGAGCCACTGCGGCCATGTGACGGTTACGCTGCAAGCGGCCAAGAGCCCTCAATAGGGTTTTGTGCTTTTCTTTCGGCATTCCCACTGCACGCTTCCCCATTATTTCACTTGTTAACTAAATGAACTGCATAATGTAGTCTATTCTTGTCAGCCCCACCCACGCCGCGAGAGGCGGCACTGCCCCATTCTGCCTTTTATCACCGCTCTTATTTCATCATAAAACACTGCTTAAATTGCCCTTTATTCCACAAAAAAGAAAGAAAAAGAAAGGCAGGCGACGTTATATGAGCATATACAATATCATGCACAATAAGTTGCACTTTTCCGTGCGTGCGTGCGTGTGTACACACACATGCAACAGCTGAATGTTAAGTGTATGCAAACCAATTTAGGGTTAATGTGTCATTTCTGGGCACACAAAAAAGGGACAAGTCATTGCCTGAAGGCAGTTGCTGTTAAAGAGCAGTGATTAATTCCTTTGCTCGGGCCCCTGCCGAGTCGGGGGGGGTCTGCGTGAAGGGGGGGTGTTGGTTTGGAAGAATATGTAAAAATAACCAGGTTTTCACTCGGCGGCCCTTATTGAATGTCATTGTGGAGGGTTTTCAATGAGGGAGAAAGAGAGTCGAATTAAAGTGTGTGACAGCGGCGGATAGACGCAACAAAGGCGACTCTGTCATGGAGGAGCGCGGCCTCGCCTTGCGCGCTCATTCAATTAACTAATAGGAAAACATTTTCTTTCACTTTAAGACGCCTCAAAGACGGGAAACTTTTTTTTTTTTTTTTTTTTTTCCCCCCCCCAAAGTTCGACATTTTGAAAATCATTAACGTCCAATACCTTATAAGGTCTAAACCAGGGGTCGGCAACCCAAAATGTTGAAAGAGCCATATTGGAGCAAAAATACAAAAACAAATCTGTCTGGAGCCGCAACAAATTAGAAGATATTACATACAGATAGTGTGTCATGAGATATACATTGAATTGAGATGACTTAAAGGAAACTAAATGAGCTCAAATATAGCTACAAATGAGGCATAATGATGCAATATGTACATATAGCTAGCCTAAATAGCATGTTAGCATCGATTAGCTTGCAAGTCATGCAGTGACCAAATATGCGCGATTAGCACTCCACACAAGTCAATAACATCAACAAAACTCACCTTTGTGTATTCACGCACAACGTTAAAGGTTTGGTGGACAAAATGAGACGGAAAAAGAAGTGGCATAAAACACGTCCTAAAAAGTCGGAGAAAGTTATACACTACGGTGAGTTCAAGGTCCGCCAAAATTAGTAGGACAAAACGGCGCTCGCCAAATACTCGAATCAGTGAAGCATGTTTAATATAAACAGTGTGCTTTATAACAATTAGGGAGGTTTGTGTCATGTTTGTCCTCCTACAGAAACCATATTAAAACAAAAACTTTTTTTTTTCCCCCTCATCTTTTTCCATTTTTCATACATTTTTGAAAAAGCTTCAGAGAGCCACTAGGGCGGCGCTAAAGAGCCGCATGCGGCTCTAGAGCCGCGGGTTGCCGACCCCTGGTCTAAACAGACCACACTCGTTTATTTGTGTGTGGATGTATTTTGGGGGATAAATGGGGTCTGTTAAAAAAGGACCCTAATATGGTCAACATCACACTAATGCTCAATAAAGCTTGGACCTGTAGGGTTCACCATTACAGTACATTAGGAGCAGTTAAACCCTCTGTAATCATGGGAGACACAGAAAAAGCTGCCATTTTTATTTGCTGACAGGGTTTTGTTCATTATTGGAGATTGCAGCAAAAAACAAAAGTTACACAAAAAAAAAGTTTGTCCCGCATCAAGCGGTTATTAACACACTCGTTTCCAAGCAGCAGCCCATGCACCCCCTCCATAGCAATATAGAGTTCTCTGGGTCGTCACGCAGGGGAGGCTCATTCCAATTTGCAATCCCAACTGGAGACTGACAAATAGTTCTGACCTCCCTCTGGAGGCGCGGGCCAGAAGTGCAAAGAATCTCATTCCCCGTAATCACTTGTTACTGAGGGAAATATAGGCAAATAGCCCACTCATATTATAGCAAGCCACTTATATGATGCATCATCATAACTTATATACCGGGTGGCTGTTTGCGGACGCTCCCAAACGTTAATGCTTGATAAAGGATGCAGGGAATATCCCCTGAAAGAGTAAATTATTTATAAGATATTAAGTTGGAACAATTGCCATCACTCAAATTCACCCCTGATGATAACGCTGACCAGTGCCTGCTGTGCTGCAAGAGGAGATCATTTTCAGGGGCTTTTATGCAATTACACCCGAAGATCTCGTGCCCACTGACATAAAGAGCGCAGTCTGTTTATGGAGATGTAGTCAATATCTCCTTTTCTTTTGGTATGAATAATTCATAGTTTAAGACACTATCCCCCCTCACTTAATACGTACGCGCACTTAAACACCCACACATCTCTAATACAAACGATGGTTTTAGCTGACAGTGTAACAGGATTTAAGGTCCCAGAGGGGTTTGGGCCCGGCCGCCGACGGGCGCTGTGACTGTCGACGTGACACAGAGGGCCGGCTGCCCCTCCTAATCTCCCCCTGAGGCAACATCACCGAGCGCAGATCCTGCTGCACCTCTCTGGACACACAAAGGCCTGATTATCATTCATATGCTCAGCAGAAACACCAGTCCAATAGATAACAGATGACACATAAGTACCGGCTGAATGGCGCAATATGTTTGGGCTGCTGAGTCTATAGGGACCAATGAATCCTTAAGCGAGAGGGACGCTGACAGAAAGAGGTAATGTGACAAGGAGGGGTACAGGGAAATAGAGGGCTCGACAGGTGAACCAGGCCTTGAGTGTTCCACCAACATTTGTATTCTGTTAATCAAAAGAGGCAACTTGATGCAAACAGACTATTAACACATCTACTGTCGTGCAAAAACACATGAAAGACCAGGATTTCACAGCATTTAACAGTATTTGTTTCGCAGTAAAATACGGTAATCAACATTTAAATGATTGTACTAATTATGACACCCTTGTATTTCACAGCAACTAACTGTTATTTCCCAGTAAAATACGGTAATCATGGTCCTCTGTAATACAATGCATCCGGAAAGTATTCACAGCACTTCACTTTTCCAAGTTTTGTTATGTGACAGCCTTATTCCTAAATGGAATACATTCCTTTTTGTCCTCAAAATTCTGCACACAACACCCCATGATAAAAATGGAAAAATGTTTTTTTTTAGAATGTGTGCATATCTTATTAAAATAAACTAAGAAATCACATGTGCATAAGTATTCAAAGCCTTTGCTCAATACTTTGTTGATGCACCTTTGGCAGTAATTACAGCCTCAAGCCTTCTTGAAGACAATGCCACAAGCTTGGCACATCTATCTTCAGGCAGTTTTGCCCATTCCTCTGTGCAGCACCTCTCAAGCTTCATCAGGTTGGATGGGAAGCGTTGGTTTTCATCCATTGATTGATTGATTGATTGATTGAGACTTTTATTAGTAGGTTGCACAGTGAAGTACATATTCCGTACAATTGACCACTAAATGGTAACACCCGAATAAGTTTTTCAACTTGTTTACTTGATGTCTCTGTACTTTGCTGCAGTCATCTTTCCCTCTATCCTTGATAGTCTCCCTCTGAAAAACATCCCCACAGCATGATGCCGCCACCACCATGCTTTACTGTAGGGATGGTATTGGCCTGGTTATGAGCGTTGTTTGGTTTCCTCCAAACATGATGCTTGACATTCACGCAAAACGGTTCATTCTTTGTCTCATGAGACCAGAGCATTTTGTTTCTCATGGTTTGAGAGTGTTTCAGGTGCATTTTGGCAAACTTTACTATATACTATACAGGCCTTATTGGTTGATTGCTGCAGAGATGGTTGTCCTTCTGGAAGGTTCTCCTCTCTCCAAAGAGAAATGCTGTAGCTCTGACAGAGTGACCAACAGGTTCTTTGTCACCTCCCTGACTAGACTAAGATGAATGCAGCAATGTACAGATACATCCTGGATTAAAACCAACACTTCCCATTCAACCTGATGGAGCTTGAGCGATGCTGCAAAGAAGAAAGGGTAAAACTGCCCAAAGATAGGTGTGCTAAACTTGTGGCATCGTATTCAAAAATACTTGAGGCTGTAATTGCTGCCAAAGATGCATCAACAAAGTATTGGGCAAAGGGTCTGAATACTTATGTACATGTCAGTGACGTGCATGGAAAGAAAAAAAATGTAAAAAGAAAAACAATTAATTAAATTGTTATATGTATTCAGTGATTATACTATAAAGTTATTTTCCATTTAACTTCACCAGTTTTAGATTATTTTGATTGAAGATCGCTGAATTTTTACATTTGCCGTTCAAATACTGAGAAGAGACTTGCTGTCACTGCGTTGTGCCTCAACATGGATTGCGGACTCGGCTAACTGCTGGCCTTCTGTGCAGTGAGACCGTATTGCTATATGAACTATATTATACATTTCCATAGTTTAGTTAGCTGAGGTATATAATGTACAGTGTATTTTGTCAACAACTGTATGTGTGTAACGTATTTCTTGTGCTGAGCAATCATAAAACTGCTGCTAAGACGCACTGGTTGAGGCTCGCAGTAATCCCGCCTCCTGGTGCCGGTTAATGCACCCCCGCCGCAGAACGCACCCCCCGACGGGAGCGCCACACCAACTAAAGCCCACACCCAAACCCTCCACGTGAAAGACCGAATCCACCCAAAAAAAGTCACTTAACAAGACGCCAAAAAGTGCAAAAACAAAAATGCTCGCGCCGGAAAAGCCGTGAACGACTGCAGGGACACAACATTAGGTACACCTGCAGACTGTAGCACGGATTTCATATTTCATTCATTCACAACTCCTCCAACACGAACACCACTGTTCCCGCACTTATAAGTAAAGGTAAGACCATAATAACGTTTTTTTATTAAATGTGCTTTTTTGTGTGCTACAGTTTGTATGTGTAAAGTTAAAGTTAAGTTAAAGTACCAATGATTGTCACACACACACTAGGTGTGGTGAAATTTGTCCTCTGCATTTGACCCATCCCCTTGCTCACCCCCTGGGATGT
Source organism: Entelurus aequoreus (assembly GCF_033978785.1). NCBI lineage: Eukaryota > Metazoa > Chordata > Actinopteri > Syngnathiformes > Syngnathidae > Entelurus > Entelurus aequoreus. Next base: position 29,317,473 of record NC_084735.1, on the reverse strand, counting down.
GAGGGGAGTAGTGGGCAGCAGCGGCGCCGCGCCCGGGAATAATTTTTGGTGATTTAACCCCCAATTCCAACCCTTGATGCTGAGTGCCAAGCAGGGAAGAATGCTGGTATGAGCTTTTAAACATAACCAGTTAACTGCTGCCAATCAAATGGTGAATAAGATACTCTTTAGGGTTCATATGTTTGTAAATCTGACTTTGATGAAGTCAGTGCCTCACCAGTCATGAACCTCACCGCACGTCACTGGTACATGTAATGTTTTTATTTTTTTATTTTTAATACATTTGCAAAACATTCTTAAAATCCCTTTTCACATTGTCATTATGGGGCATTGTCTGGAGAACTTTGAGGATAAAAAATTATGTATTCCATTTTGGAATAAGGCTGTAACATGACGAAAATGTAGAACAAGTGTAGCGCTGTGAATACTTTCCGGATGCACTGTATAGGCCAGCCTTAAAATAGTCAAAGATTCAACGATTAGATTCGAAAGGGGTCTGATTCGACCATCGACCTCACAGACAAATCGTCTGATATTATCTCCCCCCTCTGTGGGAGGGAGGCGAGTTAATACCTGCTGAGGCCTCCGCATACGACAGGTGTGTTGGAAGGGTAAATTGATTGTGTTCATCATGCCTTCTTTAAATATAAGTAAAATATTTTTATGTGCAAACAAATAGTTTTCAATGAGTATAAAGTAAATCTTTCTTGATACGCGCTGCTGTGAGACACAGAGCTCGTCGTTTCATCGCACGCCTCTGCTGACCGAATTTAGCAGTCGTCCAAGTGAAACTCGCCAGAAATAAGACATGGAGCAGGCGCCGAGAAAGAACACCACACACCAGAGGTTTAGCTCTTCTCTTGACAAAAGTAGTTATCCTTCTGCTTATTCACATATGGAGACTTTGTCACGAAATGTTCTTCCTCTGTTTGGTTATTATAAGTTTAATGTTCTCTTGGTGCTGCGCTATAGAGTCGAAAACCTCACAAACTGTGGTTAAGCCTATTTTTGAGGTGAAAAAATATGCACATGAGAACTTTGTTCTGTTCACTTTATGAAAGATTGCATTACCTTTATAAGTGCCTTTAATTAACTTGGAATATTGACATATTATAGGTACTAAATCACATTCATGTGACATTACTGACATTTAGTGACCAGACACTACATATCACCATCTTTTTATTTCTCTTAAAAAAAAAACCTGCCAGATTCGAGTGGTCGTTGACGATGTGCAAAATCTAACAAGTTAGATTTGACTATGTCATGTACTGCTGCCGCCTGTTGGTTTTTTGTTGCAGTGCCTGGTTCACAGGTCACGAGGCAGAGCCACCTTTGTACACACCTGTTACCCATTTGCTACTGACTACTTAAGCTCTCCAGTTCATTCACTCGGCACTAGTAAATTCCTGATGGTTCACCCTTTCAGTCGTGTTCATCTCCTCTGCTTTGGCTCAACTCACTCTTTTTGTACCTCTGGCCCTGGTCCAGCGCTGCCGTGTAGTGTTAACATCTACAACTTTTGAGTGCGATTTCTGTTTCTCCACACCTTTTGTGTGTACCCTTAGTTGTTTTTCCTCACTCCTATTTGAATGCCCTTTTGTTGTTATTATCGTTTTATTCAAGTTAGGGGCCTATTCCAGCAAACCCAATCGTGACAGACTATGAAAATCCTTAGTGAAAGAAAGCTAACATAATTGTAATTAATTGTACACTTACAGTCCGGCAGTTACAGTGAATTGCTGTAAATATATTTTACAGTAAGTTACTGTAAGTGTTACTGTGAAAGTAATGCAATTACCACGAAAATGTTCAAATTTGCATTTAAACTCAAAAGATATTTTTTCTGACTCATATCCCAGTGCGGGGCGGTTCTAGTTCTACTTAAAAACCTCTCGACAATATGTAAACAGGCATACTCCTGAGTACTCTGCAGTGGACATTTTATTTTTGTTAATTTTATTTTTGTCAGATCGAGAAGCAAAATAAAAAGTAGCCCTGTTATGCAAAACACAAATGTCCACTGAAGAAAACGCTGGCTCTCAGATGGTTACTCAACAAGAACAAAAGACAACATAAGCACCAAAGAAATACTCTGAAATGGTTTCCTTTTTTTTTTTTATTGTTGTGTTAACTGCAGAATTTCATAATATTACTAAGACTTTACCTGGTCATGACTAGTGAGGAAAAAAATATTGATTATTCGATGCATCTTGATTGGAATGTGGGCGATTCAGAATCGAGAATTTATGTATGTTAAATAATGATATACAGATGGTTCGAAAATGCAGATATAGTGCGGTCACACACGGAGGGAGGTGAAGAGGGCATAGTATGTTAGCTGCAACGCTAAGATATCTTAAATGTGAAGTAGTGAAACAAGAAAAGAATAAATGCTTTATGCACTTCAACAAAGTCAAACTAAAATCACCTTACAGCAGCGAGTAAAAGAAAAGAAATGAGCAAGTAGATTAATAAATGAGGAGTGAGAATAATAGCCACACAATGCGACAACACCGTCAGCCATAGACAAGAATGGATAGATAGATAAGACACACCTCTGTGAGCTGAACGTTTCAAGCGACTGGGAGCAAAGTTTCTGGGGATATATATTAGGGTTGTTAAGAGGGATGGGGAATTGATAAGATTTTTACGATTTCAATTACACTTTCGATTCTGCTTACTGGTTCGGTTCTCTGGCGATTCTCACAAGTTCATTAGCATCAACTTTGTTCAGTTCAGAAAAAAACATCAGTATACAAACACAAAAGTGAGACCTTAAAAGACCCACAGCCTCGATGGGGAGCCAGAAAAAAATATTTAGATTTGAAAATAACTATGATGTAATAATAAAATAAATATTTTAAAATACAACATGTTTTGTGACAAATGTCAATAACACAAAAATGTTCAGTAACTTGTTTGACATTTTTCACATAGAAATGAAAAGTGTTAGTTTCTATAACTCTATAAACAGTATAAATGCTGAGCGCTCAAAACTAAGTACAACTACGTCAGTCAAAGACAAATACAAGCCGATCAAGTCAAGTAGAACTGTACACTGCATATATATATATATATATATATATATATATATATATATATATATATATATATATATATATATATATATATACACTGTATACTGTATATGTATACATATATGAGAAACACGACACACTGCTGAAGCTTAACCTATTTTTACCATAACAATCTATAAGGTTAAAATTGTCCGCAACTCTTTCTCCCCCCGCCCCCCATCTGCTTTCTTTTGTAATTCAAGTATTCATTACATTTATTCATTGTTGCATTTGAAGCAATTGTAATGTTGATAATAGAGGTAATTATTATTGTTATTCATTATCAAAAACGTTATTTCTATTGGATTTGTATTGCTCCATTTGTAGTGCAATAATGTTCATTCTCATTTCTGTGTTTTTAATATCAACTTCAGTAACCGGTTCTTTGCTATAATGTTTCATATCATATTTGTACATATTGTATTTCCTGATGTTGTTCTGTTGTTGTTGTCGTCTCTGTCATCTCCCCCTCTTGACCTCGCAATTTACCCCTCTGTCTCCCCCTTTCTTCTTCTTTCTATCCCCTCGTGCTCTGGTCCAGCTGCACCCAAAACTAAATATATCCATTTATTGAAGTCAAATACAAATAAGGCAACAAGAGAAGTGTACCACACTTCTCTTTTGTAAACCAATTCTGTACAGCAGATATGTGCATCTACATGAACAATATGATTTGTCTGAGTGGCTGGACAGGACATGATAAAAAAATAAATGTAATTTAATTTAAAAAAAAAAAAAAAAACTGTACACTGCAATTTTTAAACCATTAATTATGAAACTTAATCATTATTTTTGCAGAAAATTAAGCATATCTGCTTTTTTAGGATGAATATGCAATATTTATGCATCATTCATTGAACGTTATCACATGCTGTATCTGCTAATGTTTTTTAATAGTATTTTCTCAATTTGATGCAATATCCACTTTGCAAGTATGCAAGTTAACCTGTTGTCTTCCTTTCTCATCAATGGTTATTTTATTAAGATGTAATGTCCCAAAACGCAGTTATAACAGTACAACAGGATAAGGTACAGAAAATATTGAAACAAAGGTGCAGATGTTGTTCACTCACATAAAGTCAGATTAACTCAATTAGAGTTTTTGTCATGGTTTCTTAATTTGAGCTGCACATTTTCCTAATTAATACCTCAGCCTTCGACAAGTATCTCTCAGATGTGATTAAGTCTGACCAGTTCAAGCATTGCACTGCACTTTAACAGTCCCACAGCAACTCTTCTGTCCCAAGACACAACTACTGAGAGCACTCAGGTAATAATTGTTCATTAGAGAGAACAATTAATGATCTCATATAAACCATATTGACATGAGGTCAATTTAACACATTTTCTCCAAAAGTTAAAAGCTTGACCTTTAAAACAATTGCATATGTTTGGTTGTAGTGGCTTGACCTGATGCATAATGAAAGGAGGGTAGGAAGGGTCATTTTCTTACCAGGGCTGTTGATTCCATCAATATCCCAGGAAGCGCCATAGATGCAACAGGAGGCTCTGCCAAAATAAAATGTACAAAATGATCAAACACAGAGCAGAAGCACTCAAGTTTTGGACACAACTGTGGGTACTCTTTTTTTTAGTAAAGACAGAAAGCCACACAGTCACTGAAATAACTTTAAACAAATAAACCTCAAATCAAAAATAAATATATTTACTTCATGAAAATCAGGCATTACAAACCTTTGAACTGATGCAACATAGCTTTTAATGGCAAGTCACATCAGGTTAATGTAGACAGATTAGGGTTATAGCAATATATACTTACATACTGTACATACATACAGTGTGGGATACGTGTAGAGATGTATAACATTAGGATTGTATCCATACTGATCTTTCTTACCAGTATTTATCGGTATACTCTTAAATATGAATACCTATATATGTGATGTAGTCAGGGGCGCCGAAAAGGGGGGGGTAAAGGAGACGGATTCTAGGGGCCCATGATGGAGGGGGGCCCAGAGAGGCCCCTAATGATGATGAAATTATAATACAGAAAAAATAATGGGGGCCCTGTAAAGATTATTTTCATGGGGCCCAAAATTCCTAGCGGCGCCCCTGGATGTAGTGCAAAAAAATACAATACGTGAACAGGTAATTTTTTTTTATTACCACAAGAGGGGGTAACACCAGCAATCTCACAGCACAGCCATGACATGTTGACTAAAGAGAGGCAAGCATCATTTGCTGCTGTGAGCTGGATAAAACAAATACAAAAAGCCATATCACTTGTCCAGAATCTTAACAGTTCTCCTGTACTGACCCAGTTAGGATTCGGTACCATTATACCAGTTCTTGGTATACATCCCTATAGATGTGAGTGCCCCAGCTTCAGAGCAGTTTGTCAGCTAATTGTTATGCTTGAGGTTGCAAGCCAAAATTTTGGTTACGAGCTTGCATAGCAAATGCCACAGTGAACCTCGTAAGAGACGACCAACTCATCCTGTGTCTGACTCACTAGCATTAGCTTTGGGTTTTTTCCAACCATGGGAAGGAAGAACGTGAGAAAAATGCTGAGAAGAAGCAGATGATATCCAATGAATTAAAGAAAGATATCAAAATTATACTCCAGGTGTGTTGCCTACTTAAAGAAGCAGTCGTCCACTCCATGCTAAAGCAAAATGAGTCAACGACGCCAGCCAAGGAGGTTAAAATAATATCTAATTGGCGAACATGAATCCATGAAAACATGAAGAAGCTGCTGATAGTGTGTTTGACTGAGACAGAGCACAGGACACTCTGTAAGAGTCCACATTATTATTACTTCATAAAACTATTGTCGTTGTTTTCAGTGCATTCTATTGTATTGTTTTTATTCAATGTTTTTATATAAAAGTTAGCTTTTCTTTTTAAAAGGCATGCCACATGATAAATTGTGCTGTTTTGACAGGGCAAGCACAAATTATATTGATTTCAATTTCAATGGGAGACGTTGATTTGAAATACAAGCCCATTCATGGGCTTGTATTTACTTTTACCATGAATTGATTAACGTGGACCCCGACTTAAACAAGTTGAAAAACTTATTCGGGTGTTACCATTTAGTGGTCGATTGTACGGATTATGTACTGTACTGTGCAATCTACTAATAAAAGTTTCAGTCAATCAAGTAGTAGTTTGCCATTCAGATAGAGGGTGGCAAAAGAACAATGCCAATATTTAAAGTTCGACCGTGTCGAATAAGTTAAATTTTTTAATTAACAGAACTTTATTCATCCATCCATCCATTTTCTACCGCTTGTCCCTTTTGGGGTCGCGGGGGTGCTGGAGCCTATCTCAGCTGCATTCGAGCGGAAGGCGGGGTACACCCTGGACAAGTCGCCACCTCATCGCAGGGCCAACAAAGATAAACAGACAACATTCACACTCACATTCACACACTATTCATTTTTATTTATTTATTTTTTTAAAGCATTAATGGTAAATAGTTCTATATTACTTCATAAAACAACTGCAGTTGTTTGTAGTACATTCTACTGTATTGTTTTTTGTAAAATATTTTGCATTTAAAATGTGCTTCTTTTTTTTTTAAAGACATGCTACTTGTTAAATGGTGCTGCTTTGTGGGGGGTCAAACACCGAGAAATGGATTTCCATTAATTTCAACGGGCGACGTTTCAAAATACAAGTTTTTCAAGGTATGCAAGCTGCGTCACGGTGCCAATTAAACTCATATTCCGAGGCAACACTGTATTCGTATTTGGATTTTTCAGTATGCAGCCTTCTGTTCTGTACAGAGGCATATCGAATTCCCACGCAGTACACATCCATTAGTATGGGACAGGAAGTGTTTCTTGCATCATGTGTTTACTCGGCAACCAAATACAAGTGACCGCTAAAGGAAACGCATTTGACGCAGGAGAGGAGATCCAGGGGCACAGGCCACTTCCACAAGGTCAGAGAGTGGGCATTAAGGTGGAAGAACCGTGCAAAGCACTTGCGTTATTTTGGCAACCAGGATTGTGACAGAAGAAGACATAGCTTGCAGACAATCTTAGGACATTTAGTAACTCCATGCCTTCCTGGTTTAGTTTAATGAGATTCCCATGTAGCTGCAAAATAATACACACAAAAACAAAAACCATGAATACACCTTAAAATGCCCAAAAAAATACATACAAAAACAATAAGACATTTCAAAATGAAAAAACAATAGGCCTTTTTCCACCGCAGGAACCTTTACAGGAACTTTCCCATTTACCCGGGTAAATAAAGTACACCCCTGTGTTTTCACCAAAAACTACCTGTATACATGCATCACAATGTATGTATGATGCACGCATGCGCTAAGTTTGTCAAAACCATCCAACAGAACAAGCCTATACAGTATAACCATATACCTGATCCTCTATTATTACTCTTCTCCTTAATCCTAAACAATTGTCATTTGGTGGCGATTTCATTTCATTTCATTTTTTATTTACCTCCTTCATTGATGTGCATTTTTATCAACAGACAAACTTTAGCAACTAAACACATATTTACACACTTTTGATTGATTGAGACTTTTATTAGTAGGTTGCACAGTGAAGTACATATTCCGTACAATTGACCACTAAATGGTAACACCCGAATAAGTTTTTCAACTTGTTTAAGTCGGGGTCCATTGATTCATGATACAGATATATACTATCGTATATACTATCATCATAATACAGTCATCACACAAGATAATCACATTGAATTATTTACATTATTTACAATCAGGGGTGTGGAGAGGGGTGGGGGGGGGGGTGTAGGATATGGACATCAAGTAGTGGACATAGAGAGACACCTATGCTTGAGAAGGAACAGGATTAAGAAAATCTTATATTTCTTGCCCCCTTCAACATAAGTAGTCTTACTTAATGGATAGCCCTGATTCACAAGCATACAAACCAAACAAATACATCCAAATATAATGAAAACAAACAAAAAACACACAAAAAATACAAGTGCAAAACTTCATGAACTACAAACCGAACAAAAAAAGTAATATACACCTCACGGGATGGTGGCGATTTAACCCAATACACTGACACTAAATGATAAAAAAGGAAAAGCATGTTTCTTAGCTGTGCGCAACGAGCATTACGGGTACAGGAACAGCACTTTTAAGGGTAAAACTTTGATTTTAAAATGGCTTTTTCTAGGGTGACAGGATGGTGGTTCTCAGTTGAAGAAAAATATAAAGCGGTCAATTAAAAAAACATCCACGTAACATTGTTTGTAAACAGGTAAATACATACTAGCTTGACTATGTGACAATCTATTATACAACATACCATAGAGAAATGCGTTACTCATGGATAAATAAAACAACCTTATACATTATTAAATGGCCACTTTTTTGTTGTTTGGTATAAATTTAATAAAAAAATGTTTTATTGCATTTCACCGTACTGACACCTCTGAGAAATCCCCATGTGGCCATAAGGGCTTTTCTACTGGCAATCTTGCAAATTCATATCCATTTATATAAATTGTTACATATTATATTACTGAGCTCTACACGTTGACCCGTTACAAGTAAATTTGTTGAGAGTAAATGCGGTGCTCCCTGGCCTGTTTTTGACAAGAATAAATGTGAGATAAATGCAAAGCTGACAGTCTCGCCATCCTAATGAGTCAATTTACATCTAAATGTCACATCGTTATGGGAACTAAAAGCTCAATGTGTGGTGTTTACTTCATCACCAAGCAATACATTGTTATCACCTTACCTTTTCATACTATGTACCACTTAGAGTCAATATTTCTAGACAAATCTCATTCTGCACGTTAGAGGTCGTGAAAGAAAAATAAGTGCTACATTTGAGTGTAAATATTGCGAGGGAAAAAAGTTCACAGAGCCATTAGAGGTGTAACTATCTTTGGATTATTTCAAATTCCCTTTTGATGTAAATCCATTTGTTCTGCCATAGATATGTCTCCAACTTTCCTTTTGAGCCCATTCATATAAAAGCCTTGAAATTCTCTTCAAAGGGGTTTGTTACCCTGCGAAGGTCACTAGGCGATTACGAATGGCTGACTCACATTTTTCCAAATCAGCAGACTTTTGGCCAAGAAATAACAGGTCAAACCAATGAATTTAATGAACTCTCCCAGACACAATGAAGGCTTCTTGCCATTTGAACCCTAGCAAAGGGATATGGGCAGGTCAGCAAGGCCTTTCAAGGGGTCTGTACACGACTGTGACAGAGTGGAGGCGCTTGAGTGTCTGCGTTGACAAGTTGTTCAAAGTGCTGGGGATGTCAGTGATAGTGCCTTCATCCTCACTGCCCCCTTTTGTTCCACGTTTTGTGTCCTTTGCTCCTCCATGAACAGTCCCCCAAGTACAAAAGCCCAAGGCGGCAAAGCGCCTTTTGCGATGTTCTGTTTGCCTTATTTCTCTCCGCCGAATGTCATGCTGCAGGCCAACATGCAGGAGACGTTATTGTGGCCAAAACAAAGCGGAATTACGGCGTAGAACAACTTTTGACGTCGGCTCGCCGCTCCTCCCTCCTTTTCACTCGACTTTTCTGGTCCTCCCCTTATTCACTTTCCTGCATTGTCACTCTTCTCTCTCTCGCCATTTTTGGCACTCTGATGTGTCCACTGGACATTATTCTTAACGACAAAAGATCACAGGGACACAGGATGGGAGGACATTTCTTCTTCGCCAAAGTTCCCACTTTTGGCCGCTCACTCCATGCAGCTGCAAGGCCGTTTGTGAGAACTAACATCTTAAAGCATATGGTATTTGTGTGTTCACTTAATTGAGTCAATTGGAGGCTCATGGGAAACCACAGAGGGGGGTAAGAGTCAGAGAGAAGGGAGGTCAGGGAGCACAGAGAAGGGGGGGCATAAATACTGCAAGAAACAACTCATGTAGACATTATTTACTTATTTTTCGTTCAGCATACATCAAGATTTACATCAGTGGGGTTTTTACACACCAACAGAGCCCACAAAAGCGTTGGTGAAAAGCCGGTACTCTTAAAGGAAACAAACCGAAGCCACTGGGACCCCTTGAGTTTATGGTTTTCTCATTAATGACCTCCTGCGGTTTGCACTATTTCCTCTCCATTCATCTCACATTAGCTTCTTTTCAGCGGTCGCCTTTGTTTTGGTGCGCTCTTCTTTTTTTCAGGGCCTTTTGACTGCCAACACAAACTTTGACTTCTGATGTGCGGACGACCGTTAAAACGTTTTGCTATTGCAAACAACTCTAAGGCTATCATTAGATCTGTTAAGTTGTTGTTTTAATATATTTAGTGTTGTTTGTGGTGTTTTTTGTTTGTGGTGTTGACATTAAAGATTGAAAATCTTAAATCTAATATTATTTAAGTTATATATGATCTTTAGTACAATCAAAATAGCGATAGTGTGACATACACTGTCATTTGAGCAGAAATCAGCTTTTTTAAACAGAATTAAACTAGTGTATCGTATAGGGCTGTAGCTATCGATTATTTAGTAGACTTAGACTTAGACAAACTTTAATGATCCACAAAAGAAATTGTTCAACACAGTAGCTCAGTTACAATGATGGAAAGTGTAAGGATGGAAAGGACAATGCAGGTATAAATAGACTAATATAGCGATAAAAAATCCAACATATATACGAATATATACATAATGTGTACAGAATTATATATCTACATATATATTATAGTATGTCTGTAACATATATACAATATATACCAATCACGTAATCGAGTAATGTATCGATTAGTTTGTTCGATTATCAGAAATAGCCTCAATGCATATTTCAAGGTCAATAGACCAAAGCAGACACAAGGCTCATCAATTATCTACCTTTCAATTACTTTTCAATCGAGGTTAAATTTGAGATCATTCTCTTTTACATATTTTAGGAAACCACCCCATACTTTCTGAAACTTCACAGAACAACCGTTCACTGTCTGCCTAGTTTTCTCCAATTTAAGGAAATAAAGAATATCTCTAATCCAGCGAGAGTGACAAGGAGAACCTACAGACTTCCAATTTAGCACAATGAGACTTCTAGCCAAAAAAGTAGTAAACGCTACCAAGTTCTTTTTGGATTTGCTAAGAGAAGATGACCCCAAATAGTCCGCTTTGAGGATTCGGTTCAATCTTTGACAATTACTAAAGACAAAGTATTGAACATTTCAGTACAGTAACTGCACAATGATGGGCAAAGCCAAAACATATGTATTAAGTTAGTTGTAGACAGTTGAAATCCTAAAGATATTGCGTCATATATCTTAGCCAACCTGATGTTGGTATAATAGGTACAATGTATTAGCTTGCATTGAATAAGGCTGACTTTAGCACAAATAGAAGACTTATGAAATCTACTTAAAATTTCTGTCCAGCCTTCTTCAGATCGGGTCACTCCTAAGTCACCCTCTGTATATATCTTTTTAAAATATCCGCCGCCACACAAATCACCGCAATCTATATGCTGAAACTATGTTTCCGTATTTCAAGTTCCGGGCAATACATGCGGTCAAGATTTTATAAATTTGTATTAGTTACACTCATTACCTGATAAATCGAAGCAACAGAATATAAATTAAAGCTTTTTTCCTAATCAAATTAATAAATTTAATCATTTAATTGTTGCAACGCTAAATTTGTTACAAATCTTAGGGTACCACGATTTATTGCCCAAAACAACTAATCTCGAAATGCCGATATTGTGATTATCAATATATTGTTCTTAATATACTATAATGGACATTCGTTTGGCTCACTTTTCAGATTATTCTTTTTTTTTTTATTTTGGCAAAAGATTATTAATTAAGAATCGTTACGAATAAGATCCGTGATTTATTCAAAAATCTTTTTTTTTTGCACCACTATTATTGAATTCAACAAAGAACTCGCAGCAAAGTGCAAATGTGGCCTATGCTTGATTGTCCCCTCCATCTTCAATAAAGGTAAAAGTGACATTAAAAATATTTCATTTGTCATGACAAAAGTGGCTTTTGTTCGTTAACAAAAATAATGTTCTACCTACGATTGTACACAGCCTATGAATGCAACAATTACCAGAGCATCAGTGAGAAGACAACAGTAGCCAACAGAGGCCGCTTTACACCAGTGGTGTGCAGTCAGGGCCAGCGAGGCCTTCTCTGCTGGCCTAACATAACCAGAAATCATGATCATAATTCAAGATAAAATTATTTTTTAATTTACTTTCCCTAAATATCGAAAAGTATTCTCTCTTCATGACATATTATGCTCGTTCCAGTGCTGTTGTTTTTAGTTTTAGTTTGTATCCAAACAAAATTCAGCTAGCTTATGTTGCCATGCTGTACCAAATCTTTCAGAGGCCTTCAGAATCAACAATGCAGCGTCTGTGCACTGTAAGTGAACAGGGACATACAGTTGCGATAGCCAATCAGATCACGAGTTGTTGACAATAGCCTATCTAAGTAGCCTGATGTTAACGAGACTGTGATTGGATACTCAGTTGTCATTCCAAAGTGAGTATCCATTCACAAGTTTCAATTTAGCAGGAAGCGGGAAGTGTTGCGCCGTAGCCAGACCTGGATAACAGAGAAGGAAAATAAAACGTTGATTAGGTGGCAGATATATGTTTGCAAGGCCATTTTCAAGAAGGACATTTAAAGAGAAACTACATCTTGTGAAGTGGCGTGCAGTCACTAGAGGCAGGGGAGGCACGGCCTCACCTGCCATCATGGAAAGAAAAAAAAAAGTAAAAAGAAAAAAAAATTAATTAAATTGTTATATGTATCCAGTGATTATACTAAAGTTATTTTCCATTTAACTTCACCGGTTTTAGATTATTTTTATTTTCACATTTGCCGTTCAAATACTGAGAAGAGACGGTGCGGTGATCCGCAGCCAGTTGAGGCACGTCACTGCGTTGCGCCTCAACATGGATTGTGCGCAATGACTCGGCTAACTGCTGAGCTGCTGTGCAGTGAGACCGTATTGCTATATGAATTATATTATACATTTCCATAGTTTAGTTAGCTGAGGTATATAATGTACAGTGTATTTTGTCAACAACTGTATGTGTGTAACATATTTTTAGTGCTGAGCATTCATAAAACTGCTGCGAAGACACACTGTGTGAGGCTCGTCTCATAACCCCGCCTCCTGGTGCCAAGCACCTCCGCCGCAGAATGCACCGCCCGACGGGAGCGCCACACCAACCAAAGCCCATGGCTCGCCACTACTTTACACCCTCCTCTCCTCATAAAGTGGATGCCTGTTTCACATGCTCCATGTGAAATCCCTGCCAGTAAACTGTAAGTGAATAAAAGAAAAGCAAATATGAAAAACGGAAAATATAATATTAAAGGGGTTGACAATGTTAATCAACAGTACATTTAAAAACACTTTCTTGTGGTATTGATCAGAGGTTCCCAAAGTTTTTGCCTCTAAAAGTCAAAGTGAAAATGTGCCAATGGTCTGAGGGCTAAACAGCAATTTTTTTTACCATGCAACATCACCACAAGTGAGGAATATAGCCCCATACCACCATGTATAAATATTAAGTAGTACAGATTATCAGGTTCAATAGCTAGCAATTAGTTAATCCGTAAAAAAAAAAGAAAAAAAGAAAAGAACAGTAGATTTTACAGTAAAAAAACTAGTAGCTCAGGCACAATCATTTTATAGGAAAATGAATGGGGTAGGGGGGTTACACCAAATTATTGTAAATTGAAAAACTGTACCACTGCTATTTTTATGTTAAAATTCTGGTGACTGTTTTACAGAAAAATCTACAGTCTTTTTTTCCCCAGAACATTAAATACATTGGATAGCAGAACCGCTGTTATTTTTACCACAAAGTTCTGGTGACTGAGTTGCTACTTTTTTACCATAAAATCTACATCCCTTGTTTTTGCAGTGCATTATTGTAAATGGAAAAATTGTACCTGTGATGTATTCATGGTAAAACTAAGCTGCCAGGTTTTTACGGTAAAATCCCCTTTTTTTTGTACAGTGTAGCTTTGCAGAAATGCCATTAATGATCATGCAGCTTGAAATAGCTCACCATTTGGCGGGCCAAATGAAATGATGACAATTTTGGGCCCCGGGTCCCACTTTAGGTATCTATGATCTAGATAATATGATTCGATATGCTTTGATGTAAATTTGCTCCACAGTCACTTTATTAAATCGTTTTCTGATTCTGTATGCAAGACGGTTGATTCTGGAGGCGGTCCCAGACTTTAAATGAAACCCCGCCCACACTTTCCAAAAGTATCATACTTTATATTTTGAATATGTACACAGTTTCAATATATATCTTGAGGTCGTCAATGCTATTTTTTCCCCAGACATGGTCGAAAATGAACTTCATAAACATTACATAGATTCACCCAAAATTAATTACACGTTAGGTACACCTGCACACTCGCCAATTGATTCAAACCTGCATAAAAACAGCTGCTTTAGCAGCATTTATGTTACTGCATGTTGCACTTTGGTGTTGTATATGTACATGCCAAGATTAGATGAAAATACTACTTCATTCAACATTTGTGTGTGTTTCATCACTGCCCTCGCTCGCTGGCTGAGATCTTTACGTAATGTCTACAAAAGTACACCTCACGGTGACGTCACGACATAGTTGGACTGCAAAACCCTGCGAACAGAGGCATCCAAAACTGCATGCAAGCTCACACCAAAATGCATGAACCGTATGATTTGATGCTTTGCAAACTTTAACACGAATAGCCAACACTAGGGCTGTGAATCTTTGGGTATCCCACGATTCGATTCAATATCGATTCTTGGGGTCACGATTCGATTTAAAATCTTTCTTTTTTTTTTCAATTCAACACGATTCTCGATTCAAAAACGATTTTTTTCCCCGATTCAAAACGATTCCCTATTCATTGAATACATAGGATTTCAGCAGGATCTACCCCAGTCTGCTGACATGCAAGCAGAGTAGTAGATTTTTGTAAAACACTTTTATAATTGTAAAGGACAATGTTTTATCAACTGATTGCAATAATGTAAATTTGTTTTAACTATTAAATGAACCAAAAATATGACTTATTCTATCTTTGTGAAAATATTGGACACAGTGTGTTGTCAAGCTAATGAGATGCGATGCAAGTTTAAGCTATTGTGACACTATTGTTCTTTTTTTTTTTTTTTTTATAAATGTCTAATGATAATGTCAATGAGGGATTTTTAATCACTGCTATGTTGAAATTGTAACTAATATTGATACTGTTGTTGATAATATTAATTTTTGTTTCACTACTTTTAGTTTGTTCTGTGTTGTGTTTGTGTCTCCTCTCAATTGCTCTGTTTATTGCAATTCTGAGTGTTGCTGGGTCGGGTTTGGTTTTGGAATTGTATTGCATTACTATGGTATTGCTGTGTAATTTTTTGTTGGATTGATTAATTAATTTTATTTTTTTAATAAAATAAATTTAAAAAATCTATTTTTTAAAAATGACAATCGATTCTGAATCGCACAACGTGAGAATTGCAATTCGAATTCGAATCGATTTTTTCCCACATCCCTAGCCAACACTGCAACATTTATAATCCAGAAAAGGCGAAATTCATAGTAGGCCCCCTTTAACAAATGTGAGTGTACAGAAAATGAAGATTGGCATTAAAAATCATCTCTATACATGCAATAGAAAAGTATCCAACTTTTTTTATGTCTGTATTGTATTTTTTTAATTCAGCATTTAACAATGCCAACACATGTTGCATTGACTTCCATGTCAAACTAAGCTTACTGTCCATACCTTTGTTGCATCCAAAAGGCAAAGTAAGACGACACTTTTGATTTAAATGATGTCGATGTGCTATTGTGTGTTTTCTTCTTCTGTGAACTGTAGACCATCGAACATGTAAAGCAGTGACTCGACTGGCAAAGGAGAAACGATGAAACAAGTTTATATCAATATTTAGTCAAACCCCTACTATGTAAAAATGACTTTAGTGCTACTTCAGGTGGTCTGCAGTTTCCAAATACACAGAGCTACACAGCTAAATACCTGTCATGAAGGCTATTGAAAGTTCAAGTACAAGCATGTGCAAAACTAATCCCCGAGTATTCCATTTTTACCAATAACCCTTTTTAATTATCATTGTCCATTTCAGGCTTTGTGATTTAGAGTCAGCTTTTGTTAAAAAAATTTTCTCCCCCACTTTGTTGTTGTATTTTCCTCCCCCTCAAGCCTGATGACCCCATGTGACAGCTTTTTTACTCCGTTCACACTCTGCTTTTGCCAGAACTGGGAATATATGGCTCCCCCTCTCTCTCTCTCAAGAGTTATGACACAAGCAGTGTGAAAAAAGAGATTTAAGCTAATTCAAAGTCTATATACGAGCACATGAGAGAGTTGATGTGATGATGGGTCACTGCCCATCTCCAAGCGTCCCCCCTCGCCCTCTTTTTTTTCTGCAGATGCACTCTATTGGGGAGGCGACACGCGGCGGGACGCTGCTGGGAGGTAGTTACTTTTTGGCCATTGCCATAGAAACAGACACACTAGCTCTCAGCTGGTCAAGGCCAGGGGTCCGTCCAGCTTCACATTACTGCGGTGCCATGGCGGAACCCAAAATGGATCTCAGCACTCTGAATAATCAGCATTTCTGTTTGATTCAATGACAAAATGAGCTGTCAGACTCAACAAAAAAGGAGGCCTCCTATTTATAATGTAGATTGAAAAACACCAACACAAACAGTCATGTATTGTAAGCCAATGATGTGAAGAAAACGAGTGGTTTCCAAATTACGACTGTCAACAAGAGCTGCAGTCACGATTTTCAAGTAGGGAAAAAACAAGAGTGAAGAAGGCTGATAGTTACTAAATATAATGCCTATACGAGTAATGTTGAAGCAATTAGACTAAATTGAGTGGACTCTTTTTGCTGCAACCAACTGCGATCTTGTTAGTCTCAACTAGTTTACTGCATGATGTAAGCCACCGTTAGGGGAGTTGAGCTCCGGGAACATTCATGCAGAGACTGCAACATTATTCCGTTCAATAAGAATGAATTGGAGAGGAGTTCAGCGTATTCAGTTATGCTTTAAACTTTTTTCCAGTTTGCTTTTGTTTTATTTTGTGTTACAAAAGCATTTGATATTTTGAATTGTTAAAATAAAGCTACCATCTTTATTATGACAAAAATGTAATACATAAAATTACTTAGGGCTGTCAACATCAACAATCCAGATTCATTATTTTTCAAATTAAATTAAATCCTTTAGTCTGATTTTCAGGAAAATGTTGCTCTGGTTTTTGAATGCCATCTTGGTTATCTTTTGGCCAAGCATTGTGACAAACTACAACAATATCTAAGGATGGGAATTGCTAAGATTTTTCCCGTTCCGATTTAACTTTTTTTTGTTTAAAGTTTCGGTTCCCTTATCAATTCTTATGTTTTTAAAAAAGAGAACAAAAAGGTTAATTAGTATCAATTGTATTTAGTTTAGGGGTAACGTAACCATATGAAGCAAACAATGAGCATAGAAAAAAAAACTTTTTTTGAAATTAAATGGAAAAAAAAAATTATTCTGTAGCATTTAACAAAATAGAACAGATGGGTAAATTACAAAAGACTATAAGATTTCATAACATTTTTAGAATATATAAGAATCTTTCTCATTTCCTTCGAAAATATACTGGTGAATTGAAAAAAATTTAATATCGTGAAAAAGTCTGTTTAGATTTACAAGGTGAAACTAATATATGACAGGCTCATAACATTCAACTTACAATGTTTCAAGATTTCTTTTGATATGATGATTATGGCTGATGGTTTATGAAAACTTTAAGAAAATCACAGAAAATGTGGGGTTTTCAAAAACGAATTGTTTTGACCACAAACAGTCACTGCTTACTGCTTGTCTATCCTGGCCTGAGTCATTGCATTCTTCCCTGTCGCAGTGAAAGGGCAGGTATCGCCTCAAAGCCAGTCAGAATCTGTCCAAATTTGTCTCTCATCATGCTCATCCCTTAAGATGCGACTTTAAAGTTTTACTACTTACATATAAAATACTAAACGGTCTAGCTCCAGCCTTTCTTGCTGATTGTATTGTACCATATGTCCCGGCAAGAAATCTGCATTCAAAGAACTCCAGCTTATTAGTGATTCCCAGAGCCCAAAAAAAAGTCTGCGGGCTATAGAGCGTTTTCTATTCGGGCTCCAATACTCTGGAATGCCCTCCCGGTAACAGTTAGACATGCTACCTCAGTAGAAGCATTTAAGTCCCATCTTAAAATTCATGATGGGGTCCCCACATCTGCGGTCCCCTCCAAGGTTTCTCATTGTATCCCATTGGGTTGAGTTTTTTCTTGCCCTGATGTGGGAGGATGTCGTTGTGGCTTGTGCAGCCCTTTGAGACAATTGTGATTAAGGGCTATATAAATACACTTTGATTTGATTGAAATGAGAAGGCATTTGTTTCAATGTAACAGGTAATGGTGCTAACATGATAGTCGGTGTTAGTTAGTACCTTGTATTAACGTCGGACGATTGCTGCTGGGATGAGATCGGCGTGCATAAAAGCTGGAAGTGGGCAGTGTTGATGTCCTTTGTATTTGGGGATGCTGTGTACAGTTTACATATGAATGCTTTCAGCTTTATAAATAGGTCCATGGATAGTTCCAAAGACTGTCCCAGCTCATGAAACACTTTTTGAAAAATTTCTGATCTCATAAGCTTCATGACAGTATCACATCTACTGTATGTGTGCATGCCTATCAGAGCATTACAGACACCATCTCCCAGCCCCTGACATAGCTCTACGATGATAAGGTACCTAACCCGCTTCTTCTTTGTTCCACATTTGTCGATTATGGCACAAGAGATATCAGCAGACAATGCCAGGAAAAACCACCAGCACATTGGCGGTGTCATATGCTACAACAACAGCACTGTAGCCTTCTTCTGTGGCATGAGTTCATGCAAAGTGATTCTAGTGTCTGCCTCTTCTTGTCATGTCTGTTGATCATGTTTTTGTTTGGCCATGTGCTGTTTGTTTTTTGGACTCTTTTTAGTTCCTGGTTGTGCACTCTTGCTTGTTTTGTTACCATGACTACCATTAGTTCCACCTGCTTCACGTTTTCACATTTTGAGTCACGCACCTGTTTTTACTAATCATGTCACCAGTATTTAAGCTTGTAGTTGCCAGGCAGTCGGGCTGGCGACATTATCCTTAGTAACTCAGTTTGACTTCTGCTACCCATGTTACCCATGCTACCATAGTTCCATGCCGAGTGAGTTTTGTCTATATTTTTGTCACAGTAAGTGTTTATTTATTTCATGTTCATAGTTTTTTGCCCAAGTGCTAGTTTTTGTTTCATTAGTCAAGTTTGTGCTCCGCCTTTGTGCGCGCCTTTTGTTTGTACTCTTTTGTTTGTACTTTGTAGTTTATAGTAATAATTAAACCATGTCTTTACCTGCACGCCACGTCCGCTCCAATTCTTGCATCTCGGGAAAACAAAACCCTCACAGTCCACGTCTTGAGACTTCTTGATTTGACTGCAGACACACAACCTCTGTGCACGGATCCTTGGTAATGTGCAAGCAGTTTTCCTCACTGGCGACATAAAGCTCCTTGTTTTTCAGCTTTTCCCTCAGCTAGGGTGTTTTTCAGTAGGAATCTTAAAAGGCTGGCTTTGTTGGACGAGTGAGAAACGTTCTACATTTCGGAGCTGTATTTCCTGTGGTGCACCTCCTGTTTGAGCTCTCTGCATTCTTGATTGAGTCTTCCCGGTATACATCAAATAACACATCAATTCTCCGGCTTCTGGCTCCTTCATGTAGGATTTAAGTCAGGGCTGAATCGTCAAGGTGAAAGAAGGTCTGGTCATTGCCCTTCATCTTCTGAATCAGGCTCATCCCATCAGTGAATGGAGCAGATGGCTCGGGAGCTTGTGCTGCTCTGGCTGAACTATTTTCAGCTTGCACCTTTGGGACCTGCGCATCTAAGTCTCTTCATGGTGAAGACACTCCCGCCTTTTTTGTGATACAACACCGGAGGGGAGTCTTCTGGTATACTTCTGGCTAGGTTCACGAGGCCTACATGATTTCTGATCACCGCTGCCTTGGCCAATGGCTTCCAGGAGTAAAGATCACAGGGTGACCCCAGCTTGCAGGTGTCAGTACAGTGATAGCCAATTCCTCAAGATTGTGTGTCAAATTTTTGCTGGTTTGAGTAGCCATGTCTCATGCAGTGATTTCAGTAGGAACAGGTAATTATCTGCAAAATGATTAGGCACATCATACAAATAAGTCAGATAATCCTTTTTTTGCAGATTACTAGAATAAATTATAGTTTGCCAACATTAGCTTAATTCTGGTCATAACCAGTCTGTTTGATTTGAAACAATAACAAATCTTTACTTACTAAATCTTAGCCTTCTTAACCTTGGATGTGTGTATAATCCATGAACAATTTTACACATATAATGTGATTCATTGTCGACTTCAGGAGGAGCAGCACCGACCCTGCCCCCCTCTACATCAACGGCGAGCGTGTGGAGGGGGTCCACACCTTCAGGTACCTTGGAGTCCACATCTCTTAACGACTTTTCCTGGACAGTCAACACAATAGCAATCATCAAGAAGGCTCAGCAGCGGCTACACTTCCTGAGAGTCCTCGGGAAGTACAACCTGAAGCCTGACCTGCTGCTGACCTTCTACCGCTCGTCCATCGAGAGCCTGCTGACCTACTGTATTACAGTATGGTACGGCAGCTGCACTGCAGCAGACAGGGAGAGGCTGCAAAGAGTGGTCAAGACGGCTCAAAAGATCATCGGCCGCCCTCCCCCCTCTCTGATGGACATCTACACCTCCCGCTGCCTCAACAGAGCCAGTGCCATCATCAAGGACAGCACCCACCCTGGCTCTGACCTGTTCCACCTGCTGCCCTCTGGGAAGCGCTACAGGTGCATTAAAACCAAGACGAACAGGCTAAAAAACAGCTTCTTCCCCAGGGCCATAACCACCCTAAACAGATTTCCCCATTGACCCTTATAACTGCCTTCTCTTCGGTGCAATAACCCATTCCACCAACCACCCTGTTTCATGTAGATATTCATGTACATATTCATTTCACCCTCTGTATAGAGTGTACACTTGTTTTATCGCACTGTATGGAATGGCCTCAATCTCGTTACCCTGCGTAATGACAATAAAGCTGATTCTGATTCTGATTCTGATTCTGATTCACAAAAGACCTAAGCTACTTTCTACTAACAGCAGTATTAAAGCCGATTTTCCGACTCACTCACTCATTCACCCAGAGGACTTGGCGCCAACTAGTGGTGCAAACAAATATCCGCAGGGCCTTTTTACAACTGCAAATGTGAGCTAAATCATCAGTAGTGGCACACAAATTATGAAATGTGCAACATCGGAGAATGGCCACTAAATAACAAAAAACAAAATAGCGAATGCATGATAAATATTGAAAAGCTACTCTTCTGCAAAGTTTATCATACCAATTAATATTTTGGACATATATACGAATAATAAAATAGTAACCTTTCGTTTGGTGGTCTGGCTCATGGACGACCACTATTGTATTGTTTTTCCAAATAATATTTATTATCTGGTAGTTTGTTTTTATTTTTAGAAAGCTTTTTACATGTTAAAATGGTGCTGTTTTGGGAGGGTCAAGCACAAATTAAATTAACTTCAATTATTTTCATTGGGCGGGGCTGCTTTGAGATACAAGTACTAAAAGTTACGAACTTGGTTGTCGAACGCAGTGTGCTCGTTGGTTGAGGTACTACTGTAGTCCGTTTGCCCTTGATCAGTCTGCTGAGTGGAGTCCCCCCAAAAAAGGCTATGTTCACACTGCAGGGTATAAAGCCCAATTCGGATTGTTTGTGAAATCCAACATTTTTATGTAGTTGTTCACATTACCAAGAGTATATGTGATTTCTGTGTATGCCTAATGTGAATGGAATATCTCCGTGAACTGACGCACGTGCAGAGAAAACATGACATGACATGCTTTGTCCTGGGTTTATTGAAGTAAATAATGGCCCTGATTTGTGTTGGTGTGAGTCCTGGCACATTTATAGCAATTTCAAGGAATTTGTGCAACAGGAGTCAATGTTTATTATTTCACATAAGATATTAAAGGCCTACTGAAATGATTTTGTTTTATTTAAACGGGAATAGCAGATCCATTCTATGTGTCATACTTGATCATTTCGCGATATTGCCATATTTTTGCTGAAAGGATTTAGTAGAGAAAATCAACGATAAAGTTCGCAACTTTTGCTCACTGATAAAAAAAAGCCTTGCCTGTACCGGAAGTAGCGTGACGTCACAGGAGCTAGTATTCCTCACAATTCCCCATTGTTTACAATGGAGCGAGAGATTCGGAGCGACAAAGCGACGATTACCCCATTAATTTGAGCGAGGATGAAAGATTCGTAGATGAGGAACGTTACAGTGAATGACTAGAGAGGCAGTGATGGACGTATCTTTTTTCGCTCTGACCGTAACTTAGGTACAAGCTGGCTCATTGGATTCCTCACTCTCTCCTTTTTCTATTGTGGATCACGGATTTGTATTTTAAACCACCTCGGATACTATATTATCTTGAAAATGAGAGTCGAGCACGCGAAATGGACATTTAAAGTGACTTTTATCCCCACGACAATACATCGGTGACACACTTAGCTACTGAGCTAACGTGATAGCATCGTTCTCAAATGAAGATAGAAACAAAAGAAATAAACCCCTGACTGGAAGGATAGACAGAAGATCAACAATACTATTAAACCATGTACATGTAACTACACGGTTAAAAATTCTCAGCCTGGTAAGGCTTAACAATGCTGTTGCTAACGACGCTAAGGCTAATTTAGCAACTTAGCAACCGGACCTCACAGAACTATGATAAAAACATTAGCACTCCACCTATGCCAGCCAGCCCTCATCTTCCCATCAACAGCCGTGCTCACCTGCGTTCCAGCGATCGACAGCGCGACGAAGGACTTCATCCGTGGGTTTGGCGGCAAGCAGGCCCGGCCCTAACCAATCTGGCGCCCTAGGCAAGATTTTAGGTGGCGCCCCCCCCCCACATCGGCAGTGAAGTGTATATACTCACAAGAAACCGAATAGCTTTGTCTTTGACCTTTTTTTTACTTAAAGAAAGCAAATTGACAATCAGAATTGTTAACAAGATTAAAAAAAACTATGGATAAATAAATGAATACAAAAAATAAAAAATGAATATATGAAATACAATATTTTTTACATACATAAACACAAAATAAAACGTGTCAACAAGTTGCATAAAATAAATTAAAAATACAATATAAATAAGGCACTGCACAAAACAAGATATCAAACCAGTATGACTTTAACAACTATATTACAAAAAAAGGGGATCTAACAGAGTTCTCTATTTGTGCTTTTTAATATTGCATTAACTAGAATGACTTACAAATTACTGTACACCAGGGAGTACTGTAATTACCTAACGTTACATTATTATTTTCCAAAACAATTTAGCCCCAATATTAACCCGAAGTTAAAACAGAACTAGCTATTTATTGATTAGGAATTGCCGAATCATGTAACATTAGCTTAATGCTAAAGGTTACTATCACATTCTGTAACAGACAAATAATTTCATGTAGGCTAACGTTACCTACCTGCTACCTCTGTCTTTTTCTCGTTTCTCCTCCTCTTCTTTTCTATTTTTTCTTCCCTGGGCACCTGACAGTTTTGGCCGTTTTGACATCTTGTTTTGATTTTTTTATGTGGTGACGTCCAAAAAGAGTCATGATACGGGAAAGGAGGGGGCGCACCGTGCGGGGGGAGGGAGGTGTGTAATGTTGTAACAAATAATATTTCTATTAAATAGGCTTTACTTTGCATTTTAATTAACGTGGGATTATTTTATGTATTTAGAAATAATAGTACCAACTTTTTTATTTTTTTCCTCCAACATTTGTGGCACTGGCGTGGCGCCCCCTGATGGACGGCGCCCTTAGCATTTGCCTATACGGCCTATGCCACGGGCCGGCCCTGGCGGCAAGCATCGGCTAGGCGTAGTAAGTAGTCCTTGTTGTGTTGCTGTAAGTATTGTACTTAGCCGCTAATACACCGATCGATCCCACCTACAACGTTCTTCTTTGCAGCCTCCATTGTTCATTAAACAAATTGCAAAAGATTCACCAACACAGATGTCCAGAATACTGTGGAATTTTGTCGAAGAAAACAAGAGGTTTTTGTATCGGGTCGATGGGGTACAACCACTTCCGTGGATTTTGTGACGTCACGCGCATAAATCATATCCAAAGGAGTTTTTCAACCGGAAGTGTGGCGGGAATTTTAAAATTGCACTTTATAAGTTAACCCGGCCGTATTGGCATGTGTTTCAATGTTAAGATTTCATCATTGATATATAAACTATCAGACTGCGTGGTCGGTAGTAGTGGCTTTCAGTAGGCCTTTAAGGAAGAGGGCATTCATTTTTGCTATGGTATTTTATGGGGCTGCGGGGCACGTGTACTTAGGTACCACCTCCACTAGAGTTGGGCATTGTTTGAATTTGGACAATTCCGGTTCAGATGCCGATTCCGAACGATTCTTGATTCAGATTCTTTTAAGAGGGAGGGTTAAAAATGTACTATTTTCACAGGCCTATTTTCAAACCGTATATAAATATCAATTATTTTAACTTAAATATAAATAAAGTTTAACTTTATTTTTGAAAACCTCTTAAAAACACATTCACACATATCCTGTTGTTTATGTGTCAGAGATGGAGGATTTAAAAACTGTGATTCAGATTGTCCATGAGTGAAATCGTCCAATACCGACCACATTTAAATAACTGTAATTTTTAAAAATCAAATTATCGTGAGTGTTATTGACAGTGTCACAATAATACTTTAACTAGTCCTATTTACTTTTATTAAATACAATTTTCTGAAAAACAAAGCCAATAGTACGCAATAACTCATCAAAATTAATATTGTCCTTGGTATCAACACTATCGATTAATGGATTGACAGTGGCCGCTCCACAGCAGCAGAGCAGCACAACAATTGTTATACTATCCTCTCTAGAATTGTAATAATCTACTTGTTAATTTCCTGTTAATAACTGCTTACTTTCTGTTGTAACACTCTTCCATTTGAACTCCTTAAACTTTACTAAGCACTTGTTTTAGGCAACTTTAGCTTAAAACTAGCTTGGCTATTAACTTACCTGCTCTTGCTTGCTCTTCATCTGTGTGTAACATGTTTAGCCTCGTCCTCAAATCCTCTAGCGATTATAATACTTGTAAGAAATGTAGTTCATTTGCCGCAATGATGCAAATGACTTTGAGGAGTGGCTTCACACGGTGTATGGAGGTAAACAGACACATGCCAGCCACCTTTGAGGCAACTAATTATTCCGGTCGGCATAGTGACCATCAAAAATAGGAATTGACGTTGAAAAATTAAGTAAATTAAGTAAAGAAGTTAAAAATTGTACTGACATGATCCAGTTTAAGAGGTTGTTTAAATTAATAGTGCTTACAAAGTACAAAGAAGAAGAATTATGAGAAAAACTTCCAACCTTATTGAAAATATTCTTCATCTCAGTATGTTAATAATGACTGAATTAATTAATTACATATTAAAAACTGTTGTATATACTAATTCATAGATGTTATTTTATTATATAAAAAGGTCAGTAAATGATTTTATATAATTGTAAATGCTTTGAAGTGGGAAAGGGGTAGGATTAAATAAGCTTTGCTTCTTCCTACTCCTTTTCGGGCATGATGTAAATGAAATGATATGAAATTGTGTGATGTATTATTATGTACCGGTAAATGTGTTCATGTTCGAAATAAACTAAAAGAAAGAAAAGAAAGAAAATGTGGCCAATTCTGGGAGAATCGGAATGTAAGACCTGGTTCCCATCGATGCCCAAACCTAATCAACACAAAGCCATTACAGTATTAGTTGAGGATTCCGTTGCATGCAGTTCAGAGAAAAGACGTCTGGCTTGTGCCAAACTACCATCACAAAGCGTCTAAGCCTCAGGAAGTCTACCTCTGACAATGCGTTGTACAAGATGGCATTAAAAAGCACAATAAGAAAAATTAAAAACACCACAATGTTAAGTGGGTCTTGATCATGACAAATCTTAATGAATACACTCTGGATTGTCCTGTTATTGATCTGTGATTTTAGCAATTTGACAGACATAAAAATTATTTCAAAAACTAAATGTAATTTAGTTAGTTTAGGGCGCGGCGAGGCTCATATGGTAAAACGGCCGACCAGAAATTTGAGGGTTCCTGGTTAGAATCTAGCTTTCGCCATCTTAGTCACTGCCGTTGTGTCCTTGGGCAAGACAGTTCACCCACCTTTCTCCCAGTGCCGCCCACACCGGTATAAATGTAGCTTGAATTTTAGATAAATTAGTTTCTCAATGTAAAGTGCTTTGAGTCACTAGAGTAAAAGCGCTACATAAATATAGTTCACTTCACTTAATTCAAAATAATAATCTTCATTGTTTTCTTGATAGCTTGTTTTTGCGTGTTAGCAAAGTGAAATATTTCATCAAGTGTTCTTGTCTATCACTGACTCCAATGGTGCACAATGTTCTTAAAAGTTTTGGCACGGAAAAGTACAGTTTAGGTGCATCCTGGACATATGACGTATACATTACATGGCAAGGGTAATAATTGGGCATTGTGAAAGGTACGAGGTCAGAGTTCACCATTGATCCTCTCACCCCTGGCAGGTGCAGAACACAGGAGCGAGGGGAGGCGGCCCCTCATCTCTCCCACCTCTTCACGCTGCTCAACGAAAGAAAGGGAGGAGTGTAAATGAGTGCACTCCAGAAAGCCATCACCTGCTCCCTCCACCCCTAAAATCCCCACCGACTCCAGCCAGACAGCGATATTCGACCACCCCAGCCCCAAATTTCTGCAACTCCTGTTTAATGAGTGGGACGCAAAGGGGAGAAAGAGGGAGGGCAAGGGAGTGAGCAAGGGACGAGGAGTTGATATTTTTTTTGTACTATTAGCATCCATGCCGTGATTTTTTTTGGTCTGTTTTGTTGTTTAGAGCATTGACACATTCACAGGCAGCAAAGTGTACATTTGTCATGCCTATAAAGAGGGAAGTGAATTGGGCTGGAAGGAGCATTGAGTTTGTGCGCAGAGAGAGCCCAAGGGTGAGGTTGTGTATTGATGGGTGCCCCTCCCAGCTTCTCCCAGATTCCTACTCCATTGTGACTTTGAGTGAACGTATCCTCCTGCTCAGGGCACTGGAATGTGTCTCCTCAACTCATGTGATGGATGGGGCCTTGTTTTGCACTCCTCCGCCCCTCCCTCTGAATCCCTCTTTCTCTCCCCCAGCCTTTGACTCTTTCATCGCATCCTTTTATTCACCGCCAATAAAAGTCAGCGATTCTTCATCGGCCGTTGTGCAGATCTGAGGGCGGCTGTTATTTTTCATCAGGAGTGTGTCACACATCACCATTCAGGCCCTCAGTCACACAAATTCAGACACTGGCACAGAGGCCAAAGCAGGTGGAGATACACCATCAATGAATTATTCAAATGAGACACTTTCCGTGTCCTTTAAATTTCATTTAAATAATGGCTTAATGTGCTTTAGTGGGAGTTTACAGCGATTTTTCTATGATGGTGATATAGCGTTGTTTTTGTTGTTTTTTTGGTTGGAGATGCTCAGCACTATCTATGACAATAAAACACAAAGAACCAGAAGACAGACATAAACCAATAGTGTTTCCCATAAAAACCTTTTATTTAAACCACTTTTAACCACACATTTACATTATATCAAATAGACCATCTGACTGCAATATTTGCATTGTTATTTATCCCCTTGATTTCTAAAGAGTACACACTTATCTCCCAAACACAGTGGAAAGTACAACAAAACTATATCCAAAGCATTATTTAACAGACGTTATATAAAAAGCTGCAAAGAGGAGTCAAATGAATCACCAGCTTTGTAAAGCAATAACAACCCTAACCTCTCAGCTCTCATACACACATAAACAATTTACTCTACCTACAACAGTTAAAATCAAAAGTTAGAGCAAAATTAACTGCCCACCATGCAAATTCACATGTACATCATAATGTAATAATAATAATAATAAGTAATAATGTAATCGCAAGGTGATTATGTTGAGACAAGACTAGAAGATAGCACATAAACCTTAGAAGGGTAATTGCAGGATGATTTCCAGGAGTTCCTGCATGAAATTGAAAATGACAAAATGATATGACTCCGGAGACCAACAACCTTAACTACGGTTTATGGAGTTTTATCAGAGTTTGTAATGAGATGTTTAAGCTATGAAAGTTATTGCTTTATTTTTCGTAAACTCAGTTTTGTGGTAAACGGAAGATATTGGAAGGTGATCCTCACTGCACTGTGCCAAAGAAGGGTAGTAGCATGTCTTACAAAAGCAAAATATAAAAGACAAAACCAGAACAATTTGGATTTAAATTTCAGTGTCAACACAGCAGTAAGAAGGTTGCCATATTTACAAATATGACAGCAATGTATTCAATACATGCACTACAAATGACTCCTTCATGAATATCAAATTGCACACGTCTATCTTTGCAAGGTTGCGATACCACAAAAGGAATAGGATACTGACGTTCTGTTTGAGTTTGCCTTTCGGAAACTAAAAAGTGAAAAACCAGCCAAGTGATTCTCTTCTAATTGACTTAAATTTTCAATTTTTAGTTTAATATTGTACAGAACAATAAGAAATGGCTTAAAACTATGACATTGCTATTGTTTGCATTTAATGAACAATAAAACTCTTCCAAGAATTGTTAAAATGTATGAAATTGCTAACCAATGCACGCTATACCTTTTGGGCTCAAAAACAATCAAACACTACATCTTATACTGTGTACCGGATGCAAAAAAAATGTTAGTACTAAGTAGCACAGTGAAATGTTTTAGTGTATTTTTAGTTGCAACAACAATTATAAAGCATGCCCTGCACATCATATGATGTATTATATTAACAAATACAAAAAACTATGTTAGTATTACAGTGAAATGTTTAGTTTTATTGTATTTATAGTTGCAACAATTATAAAGCATGTCCAATACATCATTTGCCATGTTATAATAATAAGAATTACAAAAAATATATATGTTAATAGTGCATTGAAATGTTTGTTTAGTGTATGTATAGTTGTAACAACAATTATAAAGCATGCCCATATATATCATATGCTGTATTATATTATGGATACAAAAAACTATGCTAGTATAATACAGTGAAATATTTAGTCTACTTATAGTTGCAACAACAATTACACAGCATGCCCTATACATTATATGCCAAATTATAATATCAACAAATACAAAAAACTATGTTAGTAGTACAGTGAAATGTTTGTTTAGTGTATTTATAGTTTCAACAACTATAAAGCATGCCCTATACATCATATGCTGTATTATATTAACAGATTCAAAAAACAATGTTAGTAGTACAGTGAAATGTTTAGTGTATTTATAGTTGCAACAACAATTATAAAGCACGCCCTATACATCATCTACTGTATTATAATATTAACGAATACAAAAAACTATGTTAGTAGTACAGTGAAATGTTTAGTGTATTCATAGTTGCAACAACAATTATAAAGCACGCCCTGTACATCATATGTTAGTAGTACAGTGAAATGTTAAGGTATTTGTAGTTGTCAACAAAACAAAAACGAATTTGCATCATGAATCATGAAGAATGCAGATGAGAAAGTGTCTGATGTAAAAACATGCTGCTTTGATATAGTTTGACGTGATCAATCAATCAAAGTTTATTGATATAGCCTTTAATCACAAGTGTCTCAAAGGGCTGCACAAGCCACAACGACATCCTAGGCTCAGATCCCACATCAGGGATGTGTTTGGGAATACTATATTAGGTATATATTATTTTGTTTGTTTCTGACAAATTAGGGACACAAAACACATATTTTGATTGATTTAAATATTTAAAGTCTCAGGATTTGTACTAAAATAATTTCAAATATTGTATTGATATGTACAATATGAAAACATGTTATGGTTTAATTATGACTAAATACTTGAGTGTCTCTGTTATAGGAAAACAGCTAACTAATTAATAATGAGATGTTTTGAAAGTGTTGTAATTTTTAATAATATTGTCTGTTTTGGGGTCGGGTGGGATGATTTAAATCATGTTCATGCTAAATATCGATGTGCTGTTTTGTACACAAAATGTGGTGTACATTAAAGACTCATTCTGTTTGATGTGATTAGATTCAGTGTCTCATATGATAACATTGAAATGATGTGCGGATTGGTTAAATATGTTTTCTTATTGATGTTCATGTTGACAAAACTGTAAATGTGCATGTTTTTAACATCTTACAGCCCAGGGAAATGGCAAAGGTATTAAAAACACAAAAGGGAAAGAGGGCATTAATGAATTTAGAGGAAAATGGACATTAATGGTATTAACATTACTCATGTTACATGTAACATATTATTGAAAATTTGACAAGCACGCCAAATTATCCCCTCATGCTGTCAGGGGTGTGCTGGAGTCCTCTCTACCTGCTGGGGAAAGACAATTTGTGCTCATTTCACTATTTTTAACAATAGAACCAAGCCATTAAGACAAATTAATGTCATTATCAAGTTTCTATGAATATGACAAATACCACGGTTTCGAGCAGCTTTAGAGGCTATTGACAATAATGAAATTCGCTGTACAGGTACTGAAAAGAAACACTCCAAGTAATTATTTTCTAGTAGCTTGTTTGTCTGCCATCCGTTCATTTGCTTTCAGCTCAATTATCTGACTCTGTGAGCATGTGGAGGCGCATAGTGCTCTGCGGCCCACGGAGCGAGGGCCCTAATTGGGCAATTACCGTTCTGTTTCGGGGCTTTTAGCATCGGTGGAGAGTGGAGGGAGACCGCGCTGTGTAAAATCATGAGGACCTAGCATGCACAAAACTGCACATGTACTCTGCTTGAACAAAAACAAAACCACCGCACAGTTCTATGGTGGCGCTTGGAAGCAGCTTGTGCGATCGACACTAAAAAATGAAAAGTGAAAGGCCAAAACAAACTCTCTGCATCAAATGCAACAATGAATTAGGTGTGTCGCTGCAAACATGCCATTATGTCACTGCCTCTGCCTCTTCGTCTGCATTCCAGCAGGTTTAGACAACATCCCGTCTGAGTAGTGCCACTATAAATAGCCATTGGCGCTAATCCTTCTGTTTTAGGGGGCTTGTTTTGCTTGGTTTGAACTTGGAGGTCAGGGCTATTCAATTACATAATGAAGAGGGCCGCAGTTTCAAGAGCCCAAGGTCTCAGGGGCCGGACATCAAAATGTGGATGTTTCTTTAGAAAGTGCCTGCGCAGGTTATAATCCCTTGAGACGGCATTTACTTATTTACAAAGTAAACACCTTAGCTTTCACACTGCACTGTCAATAAATTCATTATTCTGCCCTTGCTACTCGTTTCAATTGTGTGCAGCGAGACAGACAGTTAACAGCATGAAGAAACAGAAGCTAAGATTTGTTGATGATTGATGTCTCTTCTTTTGAATTATTGTTCTTTCTCAGTTTTATTTATTTATACGTCTTCCTTTATTTAAATATTATTTAAATGTAATTAATTAATTTAATTTAATTTATTTAAATATTATTTATTTATTATTATTTACATTTATTTATTTATTCCTTTATTTAGGTTTGTAAGACTGAAATTATAAACATTACAAAAGTATAACGTCCATTTTTAATTTACATAAATAATGTCTATTGTATTGCTACATAAATAAAACAGAAACAACAAACATTGAACACATGAGGGTCAACACAATTAAACCTAAGGTGTAGCTTTATAGTCCTCTGCTGGTCAAATTCAGCGTTACATGTATTTCGAATGCAGCTGAGATAGGCTCCAGCACCCCCCGCGACCCCAAAAGGGACAAGCGGTAGCAAATGGATGGATGGATATATTTAACTAGTTTTGATCGCCAGAGTTAAACAGCCGAAAACACTACAACAAACACAAAAAACACAAAGTCAGCAATTTCAATACATTCATACTTTGTAGTCCAGTCGCTGTTTAAAGTCTGATTTTCGCGGTTTATTTTTTGTTTTGTTTTCAGGGTCGATAGTGCCATCTTCTTCTACTCACCCACCCACTGCTGCTTCATTGTGACATATACAGTATGTTTCGCTGTTGGCCCCTGCAGGGTTGCTGGAATACTGCATACATGAGCAACCTTATTTGGAATGGTTTCATCAAGCCTATTTGGGTGTTGTCCGACAGCCCAAATTAAAAGCTTTGGTGGGCCGGATGTGACCAGCGGGCCGCCAGTTAAATAGTTGTTGTAGTCTGTGTATGCTGGAAACTTTTAACTTTAACTTGAACTTAAACCGCTAATTGTATAAGTTACTTCTTGTTAAAAAAATGCTTTCCCTGTTTGATTTACATTTTGTTAAGTGTAATTAAAATGATAGCAAACAATTATATTAAACAATAATGATAACCAGTGTACACAACTTCTAAATATTGTTATAATGTTGGAAACTCCTGTTAAACAATGCCAGGACATCAAATCATAGGGTTTATGCATTTGGCCGTGAGCTTTTGGAGTCTTTATTTAACAGTGGGCCATTTGTGACATCACAGATTGACAGACGTATTTATCAGGTCTGTCAATCTTCACACGATTCAATTAAATTCTTGAAGGTAACGATTTGATTCAGAATTAATTCTGGATTCAAAACGATTCTCAATCAATCAAAGTTTATTCATATAGCCCTTAATCACAGATGCCAAAAAGGGCCGCAAGAAAAAACTCAACCCAATGGAACCTTGGAAAGGACTGCGGATGTCACCGATTGGTGCGTAGAGGAGTGGTCCACACCTGGTCCCGACTTCATAGTGTGAGAGTCCAGTCCATTTCGATTCAAATTCTATACTTTTTTTAATAACATTGTATGCCAGTTCTATGATTAACTACATTCCGCAATAAATAGATAAGGCAACAAGAGAAGTATCCAAGGCTTATCTTTTCTGAAGTAAATCAGTAATGGGCATCGACATAAACAACATGATTTACCTGAATGGCTGGACAGGACAGATTGAAAAAAAACAAAAAACATTTAAAATTGCAAAATCGATTTTTTTTTTAAATCAATTAAGAATCGTTACAAATAAGAATCGTGATTACTTTTTTTGGGGGGGGGGCATCTTCGTACATGCTGTCTGCCAGCCTTTGCAACATTACTACTTGGTTTGAGGAAAACAAGAGAGAAGGTAGAATAAAATATTATTTTCACCTAATCGCGGGATGACCACAATAACACCGACATGCAGTGAGATAATTGCTGGTAAAAGCAGCATGTTTTGATGTGGCTTTGAGCATCAAGTTGAATCTACATCAAAGCATATACATATAATACCGTACAATAGGCTCCAGCACCCCCCGCGACCCCAAATGGGAGAAGCGGTAGAAAATGGATGGATGAATATATATTATCTAGAAAATAAGGAAGTGTGTTAAATGTAGATTAGAATCATCATAAATTCCCTTTGAATTTCAGCAGCCATTTTCACTGTAGAATATACCCATCCATTTTCTACCGCTTGTCCATTACAGGGTCGCAGGGGGTGTCTCCTAATAATTTGATACACTTTAGAGTAGTTAATGTACAGCTTGCACAGCAGTAGAGATTAAGGGTATCCCACTCCCACAGAAAAAAAATAACCCATCCCAATCTCAGGCGAGACAAAAATAATTTCCTGTCCCATCCCATTCCAGGTAAAATGGCTCCTCTGCCACTCCCATTTTTTATTTTTAGTCTTTGGGTAATGCTTTGCCTTTGATTTGATCGTCTCATTGTTTAATAATTTTTTTTCTGCAATTTTATATAATATATACAAGATAATCTGTAGTAAAATTAGGTCGGTCAAAAATATCAAGTTAACTCATGTGATTATTCACATAAAAATATCACATTAATTATGTAACTTATTTTCACAGCACATACTCCTTTACCTTAACTGTGGATGGTTACCTGAAAGGCGGCACAGGTTGTTATATGGGCAGTGATCAGGTCGATGCATATATCATATATAAATGACGTACATACATGTAAAACATCTAAATAATGTTCCTGGATGACATTCTGACAATACAATTTTATTTGTGTCTAAATATTGGGGTCTTTTTTTGAAAGCAAGTAATAATTTGTGATTAGTTATAAATAATTCAAATTCAAAAATGTGATTAATCTGATTTTTTTTTTTAAATAAAAATTTGATAGCAGATCTTATTCTTATTTGGTAGAAATGATGATGATGTCACCCTGAAGTGCCCAATGGCTCAGTACATGTTCCTACCTACTCGTAGTGAGTGGAGCTTGGTGGCGAAGACTGGCCCACACCATCACCAGTCTGTCATTTCTGCACTTTAGGTGATCAGTGAAGGATACTAAACTAATGGGTGATGATGAATGGCAAAAAATGTTTTACAAATGACAGAATGTGGGCGTGGCATGGCGGCAAACTTTGATCTGATGGTTCGCCACAAAACCCGAAACATTAACTCGATTTCACAAGTTGAGATCTTGATCCTAAATTCCTATAAATGATGACAGTCTGAAGTGGCAAAAAAGTATTTTTTATTTCATTGTACTGTATTTTATTTTATTTCATTTCATTGTTATTTTAATTTAATGTATTTTTTTATTTTATTTTATATTGTTAGGGCCCGGGCTGCAGAGCAACCCCAGCACCGCAAGGGCCCTAATGAAGTTTTTTTTCTTCTATACGTTTGGACACCTTTTTGAGGCCCTTAACATGCACAAAAAGTCACCATGTTTTGCAGGCGCTTCCAAATTTTATAATTTGGGGTCCCGAAATTTTTGGTGGTGGGTCAGGGCTTTAGGAAGGACATAACCGCAAGCGTCATGCGTGTCTGCCAACTTGCTAAAAGTAAAAGTATGGCTAGGTTAACACAAAGATATCATATAACTTTTACACTTGACGCCCTGGGTCCTCCCGTCTTCTTCTACTTTGTTTTACATGCAGGCGCAATTCTGTTAAAACTGCTTCCGGGTAAACTTGTAGTAAGACCACACACAGGCACCCGCCGGCCATGTCAAAACACTTCCCATTTGTTTGAAACCATAACAAAAGAAGCGAAACCGAAAAAACCCAAACGAAACCAAAAAAAAGAGAAGCGAATGTGGTAAAAAAGGTTGAACATAAAAACCTTTGAAACACACAAAAACAATAACAATTTACAAAAATGTTAATATTGGCATCGAAAACATGTCACGATACAAAAAAATATCCACCAAAAACATTGTATTTTTTCAATGTCTATATTAATTTGTTGCCGATACAACTTTTTCAACGTCGTAAATTTTTTTCCGATACCAAATCTTACTGGCTGTGTTTAGACTCCATACCTTATCCCGTGATTATTTCGCTGCATGACGAAGCCACAACAGAATGGTGGTGGGGATTGCCGGACTGTGGATGGCAGTGCTGTTCTGTGGTGGTTTTGTTCAGCAGCCATTCCGCATCTAGTGGAAATCTGGGGTGAGAAGACCATAGTGGACATTTTATCAACTCCAGTATATATTTATTACCTATTAACAGGAGCTGTACAGGCGCTTGTCAGGTTAGGTTGATAGAATAAACAGAAATGGCATCAAATTCCCACTCATTTAATAATCATTATTCCCATCTAACAGTAAACCTTAAAAGGAACAAGTCATTACATACCAGATTAAATACACAGAGGAAAATCAAGAAAAAAAAAAGAGGAACATTTCTCTCAGCACGAAGAGCTGCCACGAAAGCCCTGAAAGATAATGTTGAAAATCAAGACTACATTTCCTGCAATTGGGTGGATTTCCACACTATAATGTACCTTTATATTTATTTTCATCTACCAAACTCTTTTGGCTGTCTTTTTGACACTTACATGTCCCATATAATGTACCACATAATTTTTTGTAGATAATATACTAACATTACTTTCATTGAAAAGGTCATGTAAAATTCTAGAACATGCATGCAAAGAACTCAAAAAACGTTTCCCATTTGACAACTTGATCCTGGAATCACGCCCCCTTGTGTGATATACTTCCGGTGTTGTTACATCTGTTTACATCCATCACGTCAAAAATATACTTTCTGACTGGCTACTACTTGGGATGTAACGGTATCAAAATCTCACGGTAATATTACGCTATTAA
The DNA here is from genome assembly GCF_033978785.1 of Entelurus aequoreus. Lineage (NCBI taxonomy): Eukaryota > Metazoa > Chordata > Actinopteri > Syngnathiformes > Syngnathidae > Entelurus > Entelurus aequoreus. Next base: position 29,281,162 of record NC_084735.1, on the reverse strand, counting down.
AAGGGAACTGCACTTTTTGGGGAATTTTGTCTATCGGTCACAATTATTATGAAAGACATGAGGCATGAATTTTTCTAATGAATTGTAACTTCTAAATAAACGTAAATAAAAGTCCGCTTAGAGAAAAGCCAATTGGAGGTCCTCTATTTCGCCCGTAAAATCCGATAAACCATTCAAAATCCGCCAACAATCCGCCATTTACATTATTAAGTATTAGTGATATTGTTATTAAAAGCTCTAACGCAGACCAACTATTTTTAGCGTCGCCGTGATCACTATTGTGTGTCGCTATGTTCATATCATCGAGTGGTCTGCTGCTTCCTCACTTCCTTGCTCCCTTATTGTAGATCATTAATCATGCCACTCACCTGGACAGAAGAATTCTGAGGGCGTATTCCGACAAGTTGGTACATTTTGACAGCCATTTAGGACCTGGAAATGGCGAGATCGATACCAAAAGACGCTTGATTCCCCCCTTTACCCCCCACCTCGTTTCTTCGCGAGGATTATGAGTCATTCGTCACCTAAATGGGAATATATGAACCTCACAGCAGTCGGCATCCTAATGACAGCAGACCTTGTACAGTAAGTGATGTTTTTCTATGTTTGTTGGCTCTCATAAAGTATGCAATGAGTAATAATTAGTGATGAATTTTTTTAAAAAAAGCAAACATTGTGATGTGTTTTTCCAATTAATGCACTGTGTATGCTTAAAATTATCAAAATACATAATTAAATATTATAAATGTGCATGTTACTACATTACATACATACTTACATCATGTATATAAAATTCTAATGGAGGTATTTGGATGTTTTTTAAGGGCTTTATAGGAGGAATTGCGCAGCTCCCAAAGGCTCCATTGTAAGCAAACTTTTGATCAAATGTATTTAATATTTGAAATGCAAAAAAAACAAAAAACATCCATCGTCATGTCTCTCCTAATAACTGTGAACGATAGGCAAAAGTCCCCAAAAAAGTGCAGTTCCCCTTTAAGGCCAAGGTACGATAATATTGTGGTATATGTCCAAAAAAAATGCTTAAAATGTTAAAGTGTGTAAAATGAAGTGGCGGGAATGTTTAGGACAAACACACCCCCCGCGACCCAGAACGGGACAAGCGGTAGAAAATGGATGGATGGATAATGCTCAATCAAATGTTCTTATCATATTTATAACTACAAACATTTATTTTAAGTGCAAGTAATTGTGCAGGGGCATCCACTGTTTAAAGAAACAAAACAAAAAAAACTTACAGTTGAGTGTATTTAAAGTGAAAATGTAAATATCCAGTGTAAACAATGTTCAGTTGAGTGACTTTCAACTTTTACTTACCAAGAAGCAGCGTCCTCCACAGTGGACATGTTTATATCATTCTGGAAAATGATATTTCTCAGAAAAATGTAAGAACAATAATTTTAAATATTGTATGTGTCTCACAAACTGATGTTTAGCTTTGCTGGCTTCAAATATATTTTCTGGGTGACAGTTTATGAGGTGGCAACTTATCCAGGGTGTACTGTATACTGCCTTCCTATTTCAGTTTCAACATATTTAGTCGTCTTTACTTCTGCTCCATCTCACAGCTTCATGTATATTTCCATTTGGTGGAGACATATGCTGTTTTTTGGAACACTAACGGTAGTAAAAGTATTTTAAAGGGCTTGGAAATTGCATTTTAAAATGTCATGACTTCTCCAGGCTTTTCATGACTGTACAGACCTTGCTCTCCGCACTATATCTTTTTGCATATCATGCATATATTTACAAGGTTAGATAAGTCGTGCAGTCAATTTTTCAATTTTCAAACAAGGCAATTTTGACCTAACACTGTGTTAACTTATTTTCAGAGGGACACTGCCAGTTTTATTTCTATAGTAGTCCCATGAGAAGATATTTTGCTGAAAAGTGAGGGGTGCACTTACTTTTGTGAGACACCGTATTTGTTTTATTTAGACTGTGACATGAAATAAGGTGTCTTTGCATAAACCATTTACTGCAGATACACTGGGCAGTCATAATGTACAGCATTTAAAACCGGTGAATTATAAAACTTGGCACCCACTTGCCAACCTCCATCACAGTCCCCCTCCCCCTCACTAATTTTTATATCAGTGCTGTGCTGTGCGCTCCCCCTCATTTTAACATTCTGTCATGCGCTCCCTGGATCATGTAGCTGCTGTTAATTAAACCCTCTTTGGGATCATTTCCTTGCACAAGTGGCCTCGGTGCAGCACCCATTACGCAAAAAGCTCTGTTATCTGAATTTCCAAATGTAGCTCAACATTTATTAAAGTGAAATTCATCCAGTAATTGCCCGCCTCAGTATGCCCCGTGCCTCCCTCTTACCTCCAGGGCCACCTGCTCTGAGGCACCAACTATTTGCCGGCGTGACGCAGGGCAATTACACCTTTGACCCCGCCCAGTAAGGGCCCAGTAATTGCGTTAATAAAAAAAATTAACAGCGGCAGCATGAGGATCATTATGTAAAAATACCCTGTAATGAAGCATTTTATCTGGATTAAAAACAGCTACAGGTATGTAGGGCTACAATGACTAAATAATATAACCATTTTAAAGATGTTGTATTGTATTTGTCTAAACAAGAGCTTTTATGGTAAAGAAGAAAACAGTTACCCCTATGAAAAAAGACTAAAATATATATATTTTTTTATACCAGACAATTAGTATCTTATAAATATATACAATATATATTTAAGAGTTAGAGTTAGAGTTACAGTTTGAGTTTATTTCGAACATGCAAGCATACAACATGATACATCACAATTTCCAGTTTCTCTTTTCAACATGTTCGAAAAGGAGTAGGAAGAAGCAGAGCTTATTTAATCCTACCCCTTTTCTTTACATAACAGTTGCTGAAACTTTTTTATTCACTTCCTGTTCTCAATTTATTCACAATAAACTCCATAGGTAATCACAATAAAAATAAATAAATAAATAATAGTAAGAATTTAATAATAATAATTGGTGAAGAAAGTCATATTTCATATGATGAGATAAGTAAGATTACTTTAAGAATGAATGAATGGATGGATGAAATAAATTGAGAATGTTTGTCATGGTTCTTCTTCTTTGTACTTTGTAAACACTTTAAGTTTGAAGAGTTTCTTGAAGTGGATCATATTAGTACATTGTTTGATTGCTTTGCTTAATCCATTCCATAATTTCATTGCACATATTGATATACTGAAGGTCTTAAGTGTTGTACGTGCGTACAAATGTTTTAAATTACATTTTTCTCTAAGATTATATTTCTCCTCTTTTGTTGAGAAGAATTGTTGTATATTCTTGGGTAGCAGGTTACAGTTTGCTTTGTGCATAATTTTAGCAGTTTTTAAATTCACTATGTCGTGGAATTTCAGTATCTTTGATTCAATAAATAAAGGATTTGTATGTTCTCTATATCCAACATTATGTATTATTCTAACTGATCTTTTTTGTAACACCGTTAATGAATGAAGTGTACTTTTGTAATGATTTCCCCATATTTCTACACAATTTAATATCTCTATTGCTGTGAAACATATAATTTGTCTGCATACTATTGTATAGATTTTGAATAAAAAGTCAATAGCTAGTCTATGTTCAGCACAACTTCTTTTCGTTCTGTGAATATGAGTTAAGGTCTCCCATAAATACTCCAAAAAATGTACAGCAGGAGAATTATTTATCTTTATAGTGACACCCTCTGGCCAAACAGTGTCATTGCAGCTCCGTTTTTTCAGCAGAGTTGCGTCTTCAGAAAAGTCCCTATCGTGTAAAAAATTTAAAAAAAACTAAGAAAAAAAAATATTACTTATACTAAATGTTTCCCCTCATACGACTTTTGTTGAATGTGAATTCAGTATGATATTCCTATTTTTGTAGCAAGTCTAAGCAGTTTACATCATGACAGATTCAGCTCAAACACACCCTAACAAACTTTGTCTACAAAATATGTCATTTAGAAAAATATATACAGCTAAAAGGATGTAAATTTAAAAACAACTCATTAGCATAAGAAGGTATTTGGATATAATGATCCTCGTGCCTGTAGTACAGGCTCGCTGACCAAAGCCTATCACTTTCGACTAAAAATCACTCCATCGTCCCAAGCCAGTTATTCAGCGCTGTGACTGTATATTCAGCATCCAGAGGAAATTTCAGGATGTCCAACTCTTCAATGTTTTAGTATTTTTGCACAACTTGGTGTTTTTCTAATAAAAACCAGAACAACAAAATCCAAAAACCTGTGCTTCTTTTAAAATAAATGTTCACTTTCCTTTAGCTGACTCTTTTGGTCGTTCTGTTGTATCTCTGTTGCAACCAAATGATTTTTGACACTCTAAGCCACAGAGGTCAAACTCAAGGCCCGGTGGCCACATCAGGCCCGCCACATCATTGTATGTGGCCCGAGAAAGCCTGAGAATAATGTGCGTCAAGTACTTCATCTTTTCTTGCTAAATGTATTCCTTCTTTCCATTTTAGCAATAAAACATACATGTAATACAGTTCCATATCTTTTTAACTTTAATATTATCCAATAATACAATAAATATATTGATCTAATCATAGGCGCCGATCCGGTGGGTGCTGGGGACAATGCCGAGCACCCACGTGGGATTGATGGCAACTTTCAATCTTTAAAATAATTTTTGAAAAACCAATCTTGTAGTAGTTAATTTTGTGGCGAGTTTGGACCGTTTGACAAAATAATTAAGCCACAAATCGAATGGGATATTAACTTCGCTGAACGTCTTTTTTTTTTTTTTAATACACACACACCGAGCACCCACTGGCAGAAATGTAGATCGGCGCCTGTGGATCTAATATTGTAAAACATTATCATGAAATGTATTAAAATTTATATAATTACTTAAATATCTATACATACTTATATTATCCATCAAATTGTACACTATAACATTGACAATGGATTGTACGCTAAAAAAAAAACAGCAGCTCAGTCGCCAGAATTGTATCATAAAACACAGTGATGTTAAAAAAAAATTGTTTTTAAACTGTACATTGTACAATTCTGTCAATTGAGGTGACGGTTTTGTATGACGAGTATGACAACCCTGCTCTAAGACCCCTGCTCTAAGCTATAGAGCCTAAAGACATCCTATTTGAAGCCTCACAATAACAAGGTATTAGTCATCAATCAATTATTAGCTGTCATTAGGAGGACTGTAAAAATACAAATTCCAATTGAACCAGGACATTTATTGGTTGTCTCATGAAGCACCTGAGGTGCATTTTGTCATTCAGCTTCATAATATAATAAACAGCAAAGTGTGCAGAAGAATTAGGGTCACTTATTAATGTTAAAATGCGATTTAGGTTTATGCTGATCCATTACCAAAACCAGAACCCTAACATAGTAGTATATACAGATGAAACAAAAGAAAGAATATTTCTATAAATTATTTATTTATAGATATATCCATCCATCCATTAGGTATATAATTATAACTACAATATATAAACGCATCACATGTAAAGTGAGATATGTCAAACCTTTATTTCGTATTATTTTGATGATCATGGCTTAGTTTTTTGAAAACCCAAACTTTTGAGATTTTCAATTTGAGGTTTTCATAAACTGTAGGCCATAATCAAAATTATATCAAAATAAGGCTTTAAATATCTTGAGTTGCAAGTTATGAGCCTATGTCATATATTATTTTCACCTTGTAAATCAAATTGCTGGTTTATACCTTTGCACTATATACTAATGTTAAGAATTTCACCTGTAGTTCAGAGGTCTCCAACCTTTTTATTCTTATAGTGACTTTTACCAAATGAAAATATTTATTTAGCTTATTTCAACCCAAACAAAGGTAATAAGCTCGTTTTTACAGAACATTAACAAAATGTTGTTTAGCTCACATTTTGATTAAAAAAAATGTATTAAAGATGTTCTATTAATTTTGTGCATCTTGTATTTCAGTATGCATTTGTTTTGTAGTTCAGTCTTTTATTTAACACTGAAGAGCTACTTTGACAAAAAGAAAGGATTCTGTGTATTATTTTTATGAATGGCCTCATTTAAAATATCGCTTTAATAAGGAAGCAGATCTAAATTCCAATAGTACAGCCATTGTCTTTGTGCTATTTTGTGGTAATGTGTCATTAAATGCAGCCATATTGTCTGAATCAAACAGGAGTGCAAATACTTAGAGTTTGAGCAAATATTAATTGATCATTTGGTGAGCTGCTTAAAATTACCTGTGGCCTCATGTATTAAACTGGCGTATGCCTTTTTTCACGGCGAAGATAAGATGTATCAAGCGTTAATTTGACGTGGAAATGTGCATTGGCTCACACCAACTTTATGCTTCAAGTATGCACATTCCTACAGGCTGCAGATACTTTGGCAACACACAGAGCCTTTCGGTAGCTCTCCTGTGTTGTAATAATACATTGATGACCTTGCTGCCAGTGCCAACCACACTGGTTTGAATGTAGCTTAAAAATGTAGATAATGGGTTTCACACTATGAAGCACTGAGTCTCTAGAGAAAAAAGCGCTACATAAATATTCACTTTACTTCATATACCGTAGTTTCCGGCTTATAAGCCGCTACTTTTTCCAACACTTTGCACCCTGCAGCTTATAAAATGGCGGCTTTGTCTTTGCTAACCGCTATGATGTTTTGTATTCAAGTAGTTTTCATATTAAAAGGATAAAGACACTGAAAAGGTATGTTACTGTTTGTGCTACGGCACATTCTTTTGGACGAGGTCACTCAATGCAGGTGCTGTGGGTTGAAAATGTACTTCCTGTTGCCTGCCTTGTACAGTAAGTGTAACTGCTCAATAGGCTTCTTCATTTATCACTTCAAGCAACGTTTGTAAGTTTTACAATAATAACTAAAACAATCCATACTTACGCAACCGTCCAATGTGTGATGTCTGCAAGAGAGTTTTCGTGCGTATTTGTATGTGCCATCATAATGTAATCAAGCTAGCATCGTTAGCATTTACGAATATGCTAGCATGTTTACAAGGGTCTGTGTTAGTATCAGTGTTGGGACTAACGCGTTACTTTGGAACTGGCGCTGTATGTGTGTCTGGGTGTGGGGAGGGAGGGAGGGGAGGGGAGGGGTGCGCGCAGCAGCATTCGTGAGGGAGGGGCGGAGACACAGAGAGCGAGAGAGTTATGATAAACGCGCATGCGTCGCCAGACTGCTTTTTATCCATAGATTTATCAGATTTAATGTTTTATTATCTATAGCAGGGGTGTCAAAAGTGTGCTCCGGAGGCCATTTGCGGCCCACAGCTAATGTTTTTAAGGCCCAAAGCACATTCTAAAAATACTATTAAAATAAACAAAAACATAACAAAAGTGAAAAATAAAAGCTTAAAGGTGAAATGTAGTTAAGAAAAAGTTGCAATGTTGACTAATAAAACAGCTGGGTTTTTTTCCCTTTCAAACTGTCATTGCTCAAAACATAATATTGAATCAAAATCAATGTTATTATGAATTATAGTACACACATTCTGTCAATTCTCTTATATACTCTTTCATTCTAGACTTCTAGAGTGTCAATCAATCAATCAGTTTGATTATCACATCACTCTAAATGTATAGACTATAAAGTTTACAAACATAAAGAGGGATCCTAGTGGGCCAGGACAATCCTTCCTTATCTCTAAACTAAAACTGGGGAAATGCGTAGAGTGTTCTGGGCTTCAGACATGATTTTATTTCAGAATTCATTGAGAGGAAAAACGCCTGGTTAGGCTTTGTGTATGTAAAGTTAAAGTTAAAGTACTTCCTTGGTTTACAGCTATGTTGCTATTATGCTGTTTGTTACTTATGTATGTTATGTTGCAGCTATTTAAAATAGTTTTGTTTTCTGGCCTGTAATAAATTGGCCCTTTGAAACATCTTTGTCTTTGTGTGTTGTATGTAGACCACATCTCTTAGCAGAGTTCAGTGATGCAAATGCATGTCAAGTTGATCAACAGATTGTATTATTCTCCAGTGCAAAAACAGTACTGAAATGAAGGCTAAAAGGGCATTAATGGGAGCTTTAAAAAAAGAAGAAGAAAAAAAGGAGTAACTAAATAGTTACTTTTCATAGTAACGCAATACTTTTTGGTGTAAGTAACTGAGTTACTTTTGAAATAAAGTAACTAGTAACTAACTAGTTACTGGTTTTCAGTAACTAGCCCAACACTGGTTAGTATTATTAACTTACAATACAAATATTTTCGTAATGTCAGTTTTGTAAGATCACCAAAATGTCACTGTGGAGTCATTAAGTCTGTTTATGGAGAGCTAGTGGCTCCACGATGATGTTCGGTCAGCCGTGTTACTACTGTGTGTGATAAACCTGCCGTGTCTAACTTCTCTGAAAATCTTTTCGGTATATAAATTGAACAGCCATGGTGACAATACACAACCTTGTCTTACTCCTTACGGAAAATAATTAAGGTTTGTAAATAAACATTTACAAACTGTTTTGTACCGGTATATATCTGCGGTTTTTAGTCTGGTGTGGCTAATATGAGTAAAAATATTGTTTCTTGTCAAATTTGGTGGGAGCGGCCTTAAATACCAGTGACATGTAAAGCCCGGAAAAATATGGTATTTGATATGCTGGCATGTTTAAATGGAAAACATTGCAAACTTAATTTTCACACAAAACTAAGTCTGTGAGCATGCTACTGTATGAACACTATTTGTTGTAAGTTACACAAATTATATTTCTAATGTTTTAGGTGTTATTCCAGCAACTATTTTTTCAAACGGGATGCAGTACTACATTATCTCGAAATACACTCACCTGTTTTTGCCGTGCACATCCACTTTCTTCTTCACATTCTTCCTGATGTAGTACTACTTACTTCTTATTTATTTCTGTAAGCGGTTCTCTTACACACGCTATTCCACTCAACCCTCTTTCGTTCGCTCTAAACTCGAGAAACAAGCGCCTCCTACAAACTCCTACTAAATTCTGATTAGCCAGGCACCTGGCTAATTTCAATATGATTTGCGCATTATAAGTAGGCGCGGCGTGGGCCCGCCCAAACAAGCAAAGGTCTGTGATAATTTCCACATTGATTGCGATGTAACAAAGAAATGTGCTTAGATTAGTGCGTGTGCACACTTTAATACATCAGATTTCTTTCTTGCGTAGACTGTTTCCTGGATTTCAATGTATGCCAATTTTTAGTAGGAAATCCACGCAACTCCTATTACATGAGGCCCCTGGCAAGCTACCGGTAACTCAAGCTACAGGTTGGAGATCCCCGATATAGTTTTTCCTAAATGTCCTACTCTAAAGAGGCTTTCATTAAATATATGTCTAGGTTAGAACACAAAAAATATCTAAAGACCCATAAACTAATATAGCTACAATAGCAGGAAAAAACATGTTTGACTAAACATACATTTTAATTCCACTTATTATCACAGCAGTACCAAAATTGCTTCATATTACCCAAAAACATTCTTAGGAACACAGACTCAGTTACGGGAATTCTGATGTTGGTGAAAATTAATACATTTTCAGTGGCTTTAGCGGTAATAAATGATTAGTTTAGAATATATAATATGTATAATCACTCGCCATACAGCAATAGATGATATCTGTCTATTACTTGGCACCTTCTATGTTAGCTATTTCTCTCTGTTTTTAATGTCTATTTTCTATTTTCTGCTGGATTTACTCTATTTTATGCTGCAGCTGTCACATATACTGTAATATTGTCATCATGTGCGTACATGGTAATTGTTATATTTTGTATATATGATATAGACATAATATAATATATCAGTATATATAATATACTGTACGTATATTATGTAAATATTACGTATATGTTATATTTATATCGCTATATTAAGTCTATTTATACCTGCATTGTCCTTTCCATCCTTACACTTTCCATCATTGTAACCGAGCTACTGTGTGGAACAATTTCCCTTGTGGATCATTAAAGTTTGTCTAAGTCTAAGTCTAATGTACTGTATATATTGACCTAAGCAACACATTTTTATGCAATGTATCCTTCCCATTAATTGAATGTCCTACAAACACACTAAATTAAAGTCAATGATGTGGCAGACAATGAATGGGAGATAAATGTACACATTCTTCTTTGACGGGTATATTTGTTGAGCAACACCACCCTTCTTTGACTCAGCAGGCTGAATAGCGAGCTATAGGCTGTGGCCTCACTCATTACAGACGAGGCTGGTTGGTATTTACAGCATGGTGGAGCGCTGACCTTCACACCTCACACCCCATTCATTCAGTGTTACCAATAAAGGAACTGTTTGCTGTGTAAAGATACAGGGGCTTGTGTGGCTTCACTCAACTTTTTTTTTGTTGGTTTGCTACCGCAAACAATGTGTGGGTGACGCAAGTAAACTGCATCCAATTAGTGAATGAACGTGGCCGTTCTTGAATGCTCTTTCGGACATCTTTTTAGTTCTGATAGCTCAAGCGTGCAATCATCCACCTGCTACTTCTAAATGACATCCTTTGTCAGTTTGCTATTAAAAAGGGTTTAAATAGATTTCCTGACATACAGAATGATGTAAAGCACGGGCAGTCTTAAGTTGATGGACAGTCGACAGACAAAAACTTCTTCCATAAACGCTTTTTTTCAAGGTCCAAAATCAATTAAAGCTCAGCTGAACTTAAAAAAAGCAAGTAGTTTCCAATTAAAAAAGCTGCAAGGATGTGAAATTCTTGGCCACAATGCAACAAATCAGGGGTGTCCAAAGTCTCATTTTTGGCTTCAGCTTGTTTTTAATTTGCCCTCTGCATATTGCTAAAAAATATGTATCATCACTGTGATGTATTGTATACATTACACAACTTTGTGTTAAAGATAACACAATGTTATTCATGTTTTTGTCCAGATAGTTTAGCTCCTATAGACTAGTGCTGTTAAATGATTAATTTGTTTGAATCAGATAAATCACACTTTTTGATTTTGATTAATCATAATTACCGGTAATCACAGTTTATTACTTGCTTGCATAATTAAAAAAATACTTACAAAATACCAAAATATTTTTACAAAAATGTGTCATTTGTCATCCAGGAACATTGTGTAGAGGTTTTACAAAAGTACCTCAATTTACAAGCTTAATTTATTCTATGGAAGTGCTTCTAACTCAAAGCACTTGTATCTCAAATCAACGTTGCCCATTGAAATTATTGTTGATTAATTAATTATAACAAGTAACATGCATTTGAAAAGAAAATCAAACTTTTAGAAAATATTGCAGAAAAAATATACAATTGAATAAAAAAACAACTAAAGTAGTTTTATGTAATAAAAATGTACATTTACCTTAGAAAGAGGACTGCTGTATCTCCTTCAAGCTGCTACTCCGTCAAACACACCATCAGCAGCTTCACCATATTTTCATGGTTAAATGTCTGCCGTTTCGATATCATTTTAACATAACTGGTCTTATCAATTTGCTTCAGTATGATCCATAACAATTTACGAGAGACAGCTCTTATCTAAAAACACTCAAGTTTAGGCAGTCTTAGGTTGAGGTACTATGTACATGAATTACAGTAATTTTTTGCTCAAGACTTGGTGACGACATTATCTTAAGTCACACTAGGGTGTATTTTGAAGTGAAAATTGCCAGCGAGCCCACTAGTTGGAATCTCCTCACTCATCTTTAAACTCACATACTGTATGTATGCATTGAGCTGATCACTGACCGTGCAACAACCCGTGCTGCCTTTCAATAACCGTCCACGGTAAAAAATAAATTGCATGATTAATTTGTGTGTATACATGATTAATGCAATATGTTTTGTGATTAACCACATTAGTTAACTGGTTATTTTTGACAATCCTAATATAGACAAATATTTACCTACATTGGATTGGTTTTAGCATATTTAATGCAGAGAATGGATGTAAGTGACCCTTGCATCTACCTGTAAATGCGGCACACAGACAAAATGTTCGGTTTTGCAGCACCATTCATTTCTGATAGAAACGTAGGCAATGAAGACATAAACCTGTGTGAAAAGCAGCTGATGGCGTGGCATCTAAAATAGTTGTTTAAAACACTCCACTAACACTTAAATTGAAGCCTGAGAAGAAAGCAAAGATTAGAGCCTCTTTTTGCTGCATGGCATTAAACATATTTATCTTTTGCTGATCATCTAACTGTGAAATCTTTGGAAAGGCTCATTCTAAAGACCAGTGAGTGGAGTTCTCAACTACTCTGTTTATCTACTTCCAGAAAAGTATTCACATTTGAAAATGTATGCAACAAGTGAGTCTGTTTTTTTCCCTTTTAAAATAAGCAAACAAAAAAGTTACAATTTTGTAATAAACCTGTGTTATTTGAGACATCTAGGTTGTGGCAACAATTCCCTCTCCATTCAAGCATCTAAAGGGACATTTCCTTTGAAGGCTGACGGAGCTAAACAATTCGATCAGACCCCCGTCCTCCTCAGTGAAGGCCTACAAAGGGCCATCCCTGAAAAGACGTGCAGTTGTGGGGAAATAATAGAAAAGCAAATGTTGAGAAATGAGAGCTTAGAAGACGAGAAAATTTGATAGAATGTGTACGGATAGCATTAAGTGCCATTCCCAGGAGAGCGCGGGAAAACAAAAGGCTGGTAGAGAAGGGTACGGAGTGAGGTCAAATTGTGTCAGGCTGAGTTACGTGCAGATGAGTGCACTGAGGCTGACCTGTGGACCAAGTGCAGGCCTGCACTGGTGTCTTGAAAAAAGCCAGAATTCATCGGAGCTGCTTGATGTCATTCTATCTCCAGTGGGCCATGTGCCGATAGTTGACAGCCTCCTGCTTTGACGACATTATTTTTCTCTCAAAGCTGCCTATCGTTGAAAGCGTCCAGAAAATGTCCACGTCTGTGAAAGGGCACATGTGTGATCCGGTGACAAATTAGGCCATTCATTAATTTGGAACAATGACAACAACTTCAGTGGTCGGTTTTATACTGGTCAACGAGCCCGGGACGAGGTCACGGTCATTCGATGCTAGTATTTGACATTATCTGTTTGTGCAAAAAAGTAACCTAGTACATTAGTTTATAACAATAGACTGATGTTTGGCTGATGATTGAGTCTTATGTATGCGCAGAAGAACAGAACAAAAATTAATAATAGATTACTTTTGTCAATAGAAAATGACACTAGTCAACATAATTCCCGTTGTGTGTCTGCTTCAATAAGAACCCAGAAATTACAGTTGTCATTTAAATATACAGATATGTTGTATTCTATAAATTCACTCAAACATATTGCATCCATCTCATTTCAAACAAGTAATAACAGACACATTATCCACAGCGGCACTTGAAGTGGCAGTTCATACAATCATTTCATTAACTAGATAGCCCCCTTGTGGTCAGTATCTGGTACTACATTGCTATAGCTGCTGAAGCCAACTAATGCATTTGGGTGAAGTTTTATCCCAGGAATATGTTTCAATTAAAAACAAATAGCAAATATCCATCCATTTTTTACAGCTTGTCCCTGAAAGACTGAAATACGACTGACAAAGTATGTAATTTATGTCAAACTGAAACTTTAAGCAACAAAATGTGATTTTGATACTGTATATTTCAACAAAAAATAAAACAATTGGCCATATTGCGTTTTATAACTTCGACACGACAAAAATGATGGTTAGGTCTGCCTAGGTAACAACAACATGGCTGAGCATACACATTCCCCTCCGAACTCTACGTCACAAACTAAGGTTTGGCAACATTATGGGTTTTACAAAACAGAACAAGCACCTTGCTGAAAATAAAAATACTTGCAAAAGTGCTACACTGTGTTCAAATACACTTGAAGCACAACTAACATTATAGCTAATTCACAACAACCACATGGATTCCGCCTCGAGTAGACATATTTGAATTGTGATGCATTGTAATCAGGATGTAAATTGCATCTAATTGTTAAACAGTACTAGGGTCCAATGTGACCTCCTTTGTGTCAAAAAACTACAAAACAAATCAAAAAGCGCACAGCAGAAATTTCGTTTATCTAGGGTGACAAAGCGGCTTCCAACAGGTAATGCATGTTCATACTGAACTATTTCAAGCTTACAGAATCATTGATGGCATGGCCGCAAGCCTAAGTTATTACTGTCTATCGTTGAGGAATTCCACTGCCTTATATATGTGGCACGGTGTTAAATTTCACACGCATGGTGCTGCAGTGCATTTAAAATTGCTGTTTGGCCTTTGAAGGCAACACGATTGGGCACTTATTGGTCTTTAGTTTTAAGGCTACACTCAAATTTGCAGGAATTTTTGGGGGGGGGGGGAAATAGTTTGTAACAAATATTGCCTACAAAGAGGTAACAGTGGATTTAGGTATAGAAAAAAAAGATCTGAAAATGATAAGGCTATGAAAGCTGCTTTATGTCACAGATTACACTTTTTTACACAAAAAAATATCAAAACTGCACCACTAACTAGCATTAGATACCATTAGTAGTTTTAAAGAACATCTTGAACAAAAACATGGTCTATATTTCTTGCAATCCCAAGTTGAATTGAATAAAATTGTGTTTCCCAAAAGGGGTGGTAGGTACCATAGGCGTGAGATTGATGGCAACTTTCAATCTTTAAAATAATTCTTGAAAAATCAATCTTGTTGTAGTTAATTTTGTGGCGAGTTTGGTCCGTTTTACAAAATAATAAAGCCACAAATCATATGGGATATTAACTTCGCTGAATGTTTTTTTATATATATATACACAGTACACACACCGAGCACCCACTGGCAGAAATGTAGATCGGCGCCTATGGTAGGTACATACACCAAAGCAGTTGCAGAGACGTGACCAACCATTTGCAATCATACCGTTGTTGCGATAGACCAGTGATTCTGAAACTAATGGTACTTGGGCTCCATAGTGATACGCCAAATAATCACTTGATTAAAGTATGGCGTTTTATTTTCCTATATTCAACCACAGTGTTACTGTTCAAACTTTGTGTATTGTTACAGTGGCCAAAAATATTACATATATTTGTTAAATAAAACCTCTGCCTTATTTATAATGAATAGTTAGGCCTACTGTGTTAAATGTTGGTCATTATAGTGGTGCTTGAAAAGCCAAGTTTTTTCTAAGGTAGAACTGTACTTGCTGGAAAAAAAAGTTTGAGGACCAATGCGATAGGCTTTTGAGGAAAAAAAAGAGGAACATTGAGAGAAAAAAAGACAAACATTTCTAACTGCCACACAAACCCAGGAAGAAAATGTTGAAAATCAAGACTGCATTTCCTGCAATTGGGTGCTTTCCCACACTATATTTTACCTTTGGATTTATTCTCATCCACCAACCTTATTTGACAATTACATGTCTAATGTAATGTAACCCAGACATTTTAGTAGATAATATACAAACTTTGTTATAGAAAATGTTACGTAAAATTATATAACATACATGCAAACAATTCCCATTTGGCAATTCTATCCTGTAACCACGCCCCCTCGGGTAATATACAGTACAGTACTGTACAGTACATTGTTATACAATAACATAAGTAATATACAATAACTACAACTAGTTCGGAACTAACAGCGTTTGAATTGTAATTATCCAAATATGATTAGCAGCAAAGTGGAAAGCCGTCAACGTTGTGGCTCAGCAAGAACGGCGGAGACAACAAGTAAGCTACAGTAACTAAATGGTTCACTAACTAGCGAGCTTGTTTTGGTGTCCCAAATCATCCCCCGTCCTGCCACTCTGTGCGGCGTTTAGGCAAGAGGAACAGCGAGTAACTGCGACTGAGGCCAGCGTTCAACAAATGTAGTTTAGATATTCCATTAAAAAAAGCATAAGTGATATTTTGACGCAAAATTTAATGATTAAAAATGTGGATTTCAGCATTTTCGAGCAAATTTTACATGCCTGAATGTCAGTAGCTTAACACTGCCAGATGGCTATCATTAGATACCAACACACATAACTAATGTGCAGGCAGAGGGCGGGATGTAATGCTTGCAACACGTTTAAAAGTTGCTCTTTAGGCAATACTTGTGTATCCAGTGGTAAAGAAGTGAAGGCCAATAACGGTTAGCAATGAACTTTTCCGTGATTTGGGACATTTGAGTGCCTACGGCAAGTTTACAGGAAAAGATCAAAATTAGCTGACCACACGACAAATAAAGTTGCAAACCAATTTTTTCCTCTTCATATGTCTATTAGCAGTGTAGTAATTGAACTCACGTGCCTGGCGGTACGTGCCTTGACAGAGGTACGACCATTTATTCTTTGTGGGGGCCGCACTTTTTTTGCTAAAGACATTGTCTCTTTTTTTTCTCCAAGCAACCAACGCACACGATGAGATTCCTTGGCGCACACAGTCACACAGGCTTTTAGACACTCATTAGCCCCTGCTAATACAATAAGTGTCACCTTCCATTACATGGTGCAGGCTTAGATATCACGATTGGAAAGCCACCAAATCTCCACACAAGGGGTGCCACAGTCTCATGCCCACTATTGTCTTTCAGCCACAATGTGGAATTGTGTTCTTTTGCTCTGATACTCATGCACAAAATATAGAAACATACTAAACTAAACATAAAAGCAATCGTAGTGAAGGGTTTTCAGCCACAACAACTACCTAATGAAATGACACATTCCTTCAAAGTGAGGATCTTCATGTTAACTTTTGGGTTTGCTTGGGAGCGGGCAGCTGTTTAAGGAGCTGCCACACCCCATTCTATTCAAGCCTGTTGTCTCGCATATGAACAGCACATGCAGAGTTGTTAAAAATCTTAATTAAGACTCTTAATTCTCCATGCTGTCGTCTGAGCAGCACTGCACTCACGTGAAATGCTGACAAACACATTGTGTCAGTCTCTAGCGTCCAGGTTTTAGGGTTGTTCTGAAAGGGGCTGACTTGGACATGACATTTGAAGTATGAAACAAGTCCCAGGCTTAGTGTATTTTGAAAAAGTACAATTATTATTTTTATAACAAAATCACTTTTACTTTCACAGAATATCGTTTTATGCAATAAACAAACAGCAGAGGCAGGAGAAATTCAAATAAAACCTTTTTTTTTTAACCAACCAGCCAAAATGCAATTATACAGGCATTTTTCAAAAGTGGAAAATTCCAATTAATGTATTTTCAAGAATTTTCAACACACAAGTGTCAAACTCATGGCTCGTTATGTCTAAAGATGCATACCAAGAACCTGTGTTTTTTTGGTAGCGGTTCCTAATTGGGTCGGTACAAGAGGACCGTTAAGATTCTGGACAAATTGCACAGATATCAGTATTTTCATATTTGCACACATGAGGTGTGTGGGTGCCATGATCTGTGTGGCGGTGAATATTTATTAATGCGCACATATTAAAAGTGCAATTTCACTGTTGATGTGCATTCATTAGACAAAAAGAATGACTGTAATAGCAAGAAAAATATTCATTTATTTCAACTATTTTCCCTCAAATACACATGGAGACTTTCACGTGTGTTTTATATGATTACTCGATTAACTGAACAAACTAATCGATAGATTACTCGATTACTAAAAAAAATCAACAGCTGCAGCCCTACACCAATTTGTTAGCAAAAAATATATATATATTTTTTAAATTTCGGCTTTGTGAGGTGTTTGCAATTCCAATGATGCGGAGAACAGGCAGCTTGCAGGTAAGATGATGATTTAATTCTTAAACAAGGCAAAGCTACACACAAAGTGGGCCACTGAGAAGTGCACGTGAGTCATAAGATGGCTACTCTAGAACAGGGGTAGGGAACCTATGGCTCTCGAGCCAGATGTGGCTCTTTTGATGACTGCATCTGACTCTCAGATAAATCTTAACTGGCATTGCTTAACACGATAAGTAATGAATAATTCCGCTGGTAATCACAGTGTTAAAAATAATGTTCAAAATATAAAACATTCTCATGCATTTTAATCCATCCATCCATTTTCTACCACACCTGTTCAAGAAGTCGCATTAATGGTAAGAAGTATTTTATTTATTAGCTTCAGAATAACAATGTTATTAAAAATAATATTTGACTTATCATACTCTAAAATGTTGGTCTTACTTAAAAATGCACGGATTTAGTTGTATTCAGTGTTAAAAAATAGTATATGGCTCTCACGGAAATACATTTTAAAATATTAGGCTTTCTTAGCTCTCTCAGCCAAAAAGGTTCCCGACCCCTGCTCTAGAGTCTAGAGAGATTTAGCATAGCATAGCAAGTAGATTTAAGACTAAACATAGATAGCGTAAAGCCAACAACTAAAAGTTGTATAAAGCGAACAAGAATTCCGCAATGACTGACGGGGTGAGACTTAGATTAGTGATGGCAGCAGGTGAAAACACGGATCAACAAAACTGAAACCGCTGTGTTCCTGGCAACAAGAATGTAAACAAAGCAAGACTAGGAGTGCTGGCACATGAATATACACTAAACTAAGAAGAATAACAACAAACACAAAACAAGACATGGCCTGGCATATGACATACTTATATAATTAAATTGATACATCTATTTTATTTGACTCAAGGTTGACACCCCTGACTTAGGGGGAACCCTGCGGTAAACTGTTGTATGTACCCAAAATCCTTCCACGAGTACAGTTTAGTTACTATTCCACACTAGTAAAATCATACATTTATACTAAAACAGGAGTTAGCACAATGACATTAATACAATCTCATATTTGATTGACTATTACTTATGTCACAGACATCCCACTACATAAACAGGATGTGACAAGTGTCCATAAATGTCAAGGTGATTTTACAATGTAGTTTCGTAGAGGAGAGGACTCTCCCTGTGAGCGGTGGCAAAGGGCATGCTGTCCTCTGCGTGTAACAGATGCCCTTAAAGACGACTTGCGACAGATGAGTCGCAGAATGAGCGTGACGTGTGTTAAACAGGCAAAGCCCCCACGACACTGACGTTTGACAAGATGGGCAATGGCGATCATTATCGTCTCCACTTAAATGAGCAGGAAATATTCATAATACAAATAGGGCTCGAGAGCAGATTTCCATTAAGAGATACAGTGCAAGGAACATAATTGTGGACAAGGATGCTTTTAAATGTATTAGCATTTTTAAGTTACGGCAGTGTATGTTAAACAACTGTTTGGTTAAAGTGCTACATTTTCGGAGAATCATTCCTTCCCATGTGACTTAGCACATAGCTTGACCTCAGTCCTCCTTGACATGACAAAAAGGTGCCAAAGATGGCAAGTTGGGCATGAGGGTGAACATGCCAAGAAGGTGCCCCACACAAACCCCTTCCCTTCAGAACCATTTGGACCACAGGGAATGGGTTAATCACATTAGAGGCCCAGAAGAGAGATGGGAAGTAGACAGTACCGTGACAGCCGGGGTAGCACTGGCACGACTAATCCCGTTAGAGCGAGGAAAAAGGGGGACGCCATCTCGCCTACGAGGCTGAGAAAGAGAAAAACATTTTCCCAGGAATGAGTTCACCTGTATGGTAACTGGAAGAAGTTGGCCTGCTAATGCCTATTAGTACAAACAATCCCACTTGGCACATCCAAATGTATTTTTTTGCCTTCATGCTGGGCATCAATTTATTGTCAGTGTTCGGAGAGAAAAAGAAAACAAAACAACAATCGACGGCAGACAGTGGCATTGCGTGAGATCCTTTTCATGCCACGGCAAAAGTAGCCCTTTTCAACTTGGTGCCATCAGCCCCCAAACAGTGAGAAGACGAGGAGGGGTGCTGTAAGAAGGACAGGGCTTACTTCATCTGCCATTGTAAGTGCACCCGAGTTCAACCTTAATGTAAACCTTTGCCGGCAGGATATGAATAGGATGCTCTCTATAAAAATATATCCTGCTGGGTAATCCGGCAGATGGCCACAGAGGCGGACACTACAAGCACGGCTGGCCACTGCAGGAGTAACAGGGAATGTCCGATCAGCCGCCACTCTTCAGCCTGGGAGATACGGAATCAGGATTCCTAACTCCCCTTTGGCAACGCTGGGAAAGAGAGCCGTCACTTTGGATCCATCAAGTTTCTTCTTAATCTCGCTCGCCATCTTTTTTTTCTTCTTTCTCCCCATTTCTGCGTCGGCCCCTTTTGTTGCAGGGATTAAGCCAAGTGGTAAAACAGTGATTTAATGATCTTTCCATGGCTATGTGCACCACTTAACCATGAGACAAACAATCCGAGGCATTCTTAGAGTCACCCCCACTTAAAGCGGCGGCTCAAGAACTGTGAAGGCTTTTCATGCAGCATTAAGCTACGCCTGCTTATTTTTCCCGCTGTTGTGTGATGTGTGTCGCACCACTATGGGAAAATTCAGGGTTTTGTCTTTTGTTAATACCCATTGTAAACAAGACGAAAAGACAACAGTTGGTTAATTACATCATGATAGCGCAACAATTTAAAAGAAAATACATATTGAAAATAAGTCTCAGACCAGAAATGTTATAAGTGTTACAAAGAATCTAATAACTAAATCTGTTGCTTTATAAGTTGAATGTCACCTACAAAACAACATGAGCCCAACAAAAATACAAACCCCTTAAAATTGATGTACAGTAATACCTTAACTAAGAGCTGTCTCTCTGCTAATTATGTTTTACGTTGCAAATGTCGCAGATCCGCCAAAAACATCCAGTCTTTCTCACTAGCATTTAGCCTAACTTTGTTTTCCAAACATTGTAAGGAAGAATGTGAGTGATGCGTGCAACCAACTTCGCAAAGCCATTCAAGCGTACCACTGCTAGTGTGCACCATACTGAAGCAGAATGAGTATAACACCAGCCAAGAATGTTAAAATGATATCCAAACCGTATACACTTACCCAAGAAAATATGTAAAAACTGCTGATGGTGGTATGAGTGACGGAGAATCAGCTGGAAGGAGATACCAGAGAAGTCCATTTTCCAAGATAGGTACATTATGATTACATTACTTCATAAAAGTACTGAAGTCGTTGTAATGTAATGCAATGTATTGCGTTACATGCTCATAAAATATTTGTCTAAAGGTTATTTTTTTCTTTTTAATAGGCATTTTACATGTTAAGATTGTTGTCAGGTTCAAACACTGATGACATCTATTAAACAAGACAAAAGGCAAGGAATCAAACAGAGACAGAATTAAATTTGGATTCAATATTGAGGAGAGACATGGCCACTGTACTTTCTGTACAGTCCTGCACCACGCTCTGACGAAGAAGGTTTTCGTCCTCTCTTTTATTTAGATGTTCAATGTTTACGCAACAACACCTGTCTCAACAGGAATGGGTAGTATGTAAACAGTCCTTGTTTTCGGTCACATTAGAAGACAAAAGGAGAGGATCCCTCGGGCTTGGGCTTGTCGTGGATTCAGCTTTGGCAGGTTTTGAAGGACAATGGATGACCCCTCCCGTCTGATTCCATCGTACACAGCGGAATCTTCCAAGTGTTTGGCTTGGTGCCGCAGAGACAGCTCCTTGTCTGTTCATTGGAAACTCACAATGGAAAGTTTTTTGATAATTTAAATAACGTTTTTCTGACATTTCCCTCCTGTTTATCAAATAACTTCTCCATAATCTTCTTATCCCCAATAACTTATTCTTGCAATTTTCAGTTGATGCTTAATTTCTCTAGGACCAAGTTATGTTTACACTCAGAATTGAACATCTTTTTTTTTTTTTTTTTCCTCATAACTATGACATTTCTGGAAATAAATCAGAAAACTCCATTCTGGTAGGTATTCTTGTCTTCAGATTCATCTTCCTTGTCGTCCACCAGGAAGTACATCTGAACAGCTTTATTATCTGCTGGGCCAATCGCTGTGGTAATCAGACGGTTAAACAGAGAACAGACAGGGAAAACAACAACATCCACACAACGTCAGTATTGCTGAACACGGCCATAGTTACCAGATACCAAAGACTTGTATTTGCCAAACACGTCCAACCACCCCTCCTACATAGATGTATCTATGCCTGAATGCTCTTTCAGTTTACTGTTAAGGGCGTGCAGGCCTTCCAGTGCTTTGGTCAGGCTACTTTCTGCATCAGTGCAGTTTGGTACGAACATGCAACACTGTTCACCAAATATTGCGCACACGCCCTTTTCCGCCATGTTTAGCGTCATACGGTTTTGAAAAGCCATAAGGCAGGTGGCGGCGAGTTGATTAGCGACGGGTTCAAGTCTTGGCCTGTGTAATTTTACAATCTCTGTACGTTGTAGTCATACTTGCCAACCTTGAGACCTCCAATATCGGGAGGTGGGGGGGTTGGGGGCGTGGTTGGGGCAGGGGCGTGGTTAAGAGGAGAGTATATTTACAGCTAGAATTCACCAACTCAAGTATTTCATATATATATATATATATATATATATATATATATATATATATATATATATATCATACTTGCCAACCCTCCCGTTTTTAGCGGGAGAATCCCGATATTCAGCGCCTCTCCCGACAACCTCCCGACAGAGATTTTCTCCCGACAAACTCCCAGTATTCAGCCGGAGCTGGAGGCCACGCCCCCCCCCAAAAAAAATCTGCCGCAGCTGCGATTGTACCTGACCAGCCTCCGGGTACAAGTACTGGAGTACCAATTGCTTGCCAGGGAAGATCTTCCCCAGGAAGCAAGGATTGACCAGTTTTGGGCCATGCTAGGGAGAGATGGAAGATTCCACACTCTCGTGCATTTGATGAAAGCACTTTTGTGCGTGCCACACAGCAATGCATCATCAGAGAGGGTGTTCAGCATGCATGTTAGAAAAATAGTGACAGAGAATAGAACAAGGATGGACAATTCAACCCTTAACAAAGCATTGTACTTTCAAGTACAAAAATGAGTAGATGAGTGTTGTGTGTGTGTGTATATGTGTAAATAAATGAACACTAAAATTCAAGTATTTCTTTTATTTATTTATATATATATATATATATATATATATATATATATATATATATATATATATATATATATATATATATATATATATATATATATATATATATGTATGTAACGGTGTAGAAACAGACGTTCATTATGCTTGATTAAATTATGAATGAAGTGTTGCAACAACGCCTGTTGCTGGCGAGAAGTGGTATGTACTTTACCTGCGAGAAGTGCTAAGAACTGTGCCTTCCAACTGATAATCCCGTGACCCAAGTGGACTCACAGTCTCACAATTTGCACTGTTTTGCAGGACACTGTAATAAAATAAATTCATAATCCACCTGGTGCCAGTGATATGTTGAAGCGACAGCAGTGTGGAGCTGCATTTTGCCACATACAGTTGTGGACCGTCACATATATATATATATATATAAATATATATATATATATAAATATATATATATATATAAATATATATATATATATAAATATATATATATATATATATATATATATATATATATATATATATATATATATATGTGACACATATATATATATAATAATAATAATAACTGGGATTTATATAGCGCTTTTCTAAGTACCCAAAGTCGCTTTACATGTTAAAAACCCATCATTCATTCACACCTGGTGGTGGTAAGCTACTTTCGTAGCCACAGCTGCCCTGGGGTAGACTGACGGAAGCGTGGCTGCCAATTTGCGCCTACGGCCCCTCCGACCACCACCTATCATTCGTTCAACATTCATTCACCAGTGTGAGCGGCACCGGGGGCAAGGGTGAAGTGTCCTGCCCAAGGACACAACGGCATGGTAAGAGGCGGGGAGCGAACCTGCAACCCTCAGGTTTCTGACACGGGCGCTCTACCCACTATGCCATGCCGCCCCTATATATATATATATATATATATATATATATATATATATATATATATATATATATATATATATATGTGACGGTCCACAACTGTATGTGGCAAAATGCAGCTCCACACTGCTGTCGCTTCAACATATCACTGGCACCAGGTGGATTATGAATTTCTTTTATTACAGTGTCCTGCAAAACAGTGCAAATTGTGAGACTGTGAGTCCACTTGGGTCACGGGATTATCAGTTGGAAGGCGTCACAGTTCTGAGCACTTCCCGCAGGTAAAGTACATACCTCTTCTCGCCAGCAACAGGCGCTGTTGCAACACTTCATTCATAATTTAATGAAGCATAATGAACGTCTGTTTCTACACCGTTACATATATATATATATATATATATATATATATATATATATATATATATATATATATATATATATATATATATATATATATTAATATATTTTATTATTTATATAAAAAAAAGAAATACTTGAATTTTAGTGTTCATTTATTTACACATATACACACACACACACACACACACAACACTCATCTACTCATTGTTGTACTTGAAAGTACAATGCTTTGTTAAGGGTTGAATTGTCCATCCTCTTTCTATTCTCTGTCACTATTTTTCTAACCATGCTGAACACCCTCTCTGATGATGCATTGCTGTGTGGCACGCACAAAAGTGCTTTCATCAAATGCACGAGAGTGTGGAATCTTCCATCTCTCCCTAGCATGGCTCAAACCCGGTCAATACTTGCTTCCTGGGGAAGATCTTCCCTGGCAAGCAATTGGTACTCCAGTACTTGTACCCGGAGGCTGGTCAGGTCCAATCGCAGCTGCGGCAGACTTTTTTTGGGGGGGGCGTGGCCTCCAGCTCCGGCTGAATACCGGGAGTTTGACGGGAGAAAATCTCTGTCGGGAGGTTGTCGGGAGAGGCGCTGAATATCGGGATTCTCCCGCTAAAAACGGGAGGGTTGGCAAGTATGGTTGTAGTGGACGTAGCTTATTCTGTCAACATTCCTGTTAATCGTACACCACCATAATTCAAATCCAGCTGCAACTTGATTTACCAATTTATAGTCGTCAGATATACTTCTTTGGACACCCAATAATATAGGTTGGATCTTCAACACTTTGCCAGTTTACATCATGCCTAGTTATTTTCCAATGTTCAGATATCAAACTGTTCAGGCGTGTTAACAATTCTTGTACAAATATTGATACATTTACTATGTGTATGCAGTTATCTGATGATACGTTTCCTAACTGTTGTACAGAGCCTTGCATGTTAATGCAGGTATAATTAGCTTTTTTCACATCTTTATCAAATATTGGTTTCTGCTTTGTCTCTTTAGCTACAAGGTCAATTTCGTTTTGCTCATTACTTCAATTCAACTTTTTTGACTCATTTTGAGTAATTTTCTGGGCTTATACATACAACACAATCAGTTTTTGTAGCCTTTTCCACTTGCTCCGCCATAAGGAACAAATTAATTACCAAAACCGGAACCAATTATTATCAAACTTTGACACACCATCAAATGGTATGCTTACAACTTGTCACAGTGGAATTTGTAGTGTGCTAGTTAACATGTCCCTTTGATAACACAACTACAATCCCAAATACTTTTTTCCCATTATATGACATTTTTACAATGTAAATACAATCCCAAATACATTTTCCCATTATATGACCTTTTTAGAATGTGCTAAGTGTACTCAGCTTGGTCTTTCCACTATCTTTACTGCTTTTTAAGTTATTTACAATCTCTCCCCCCTTGGAGAATGCTCATGTTTCCTTTTCATTGATTTTTCAAAATTTTGGTAGCTGATAAGGTCTTTGAAATATTATTTCAAATGGTCTGAGTCTTGTTGTACTTGTAATAATCATGTACTGTACATTTGTACTAAATCTATACATTGTTCATGGACGTTTTGTTTTTTCCATACATTTCTTTAATCTGTTTTTATTTTATTGCAGTTTGTCCTTTTCACTAATCCTGCGCTTTGTGGATGATAAGCACAGTGATATTTTAGGTCAATGTGGAATAATGATTCTATTTTCTTGATCAATTGATTTACAAAATAAGGTCCATTGTCACTGTATAGATTTAGTTATATCATATCTTGATATTCTCTCTTTGCATAATGCTTTTGCTACTGTTAGCACATCTGCTTTTCCTGAAGGAAATATTTCTACCCACTTTGAAAATGCATCTACTATGACCAGACAATAATGTTCTCCTTCACTCTTATTTAGTTTAATTAAAATCCAAGCCTAGATGTCGTATACAAACATTTTTTTATACGAATTAAACTATAGGAAGTATAGTACTTCTGTATGACAATATTCATATCCCTCCTGTTGAGCCATGAGTTCAACCCTGGCTCAATATTGCTGCTCACTTATACCGATTGTTCCTTGTAAGATTGATTTATTGTCTGGACATACATAGATGTCTTCTTTGTTCATCATCATCCTCATCATTTATTTGTATTCCTTTCATGAAAATGCATATATACAAGCCATATACAATTGACACTTTCATTGTTTTGTTTTTTTATACATTTCCATGATCAGAAAGGAATAGATGGAAGAATACTATTCTTATATTTATCTGACTCTTTTTTAACACTAATTATTTTAGATGACTTTATCACTGTTACCTCCACCAACACCCTAACTCCAAAATACTTTTAATTTTCATTTAAGCATTTTCAAAATGACACGTCCAATCAAAATCTAAATCAGTTTGATATAATTACAGTTGTTTTTCTGTGCAACTCTCCCTAAATTCAAAAATATTCTTGCAGCTTTTTAAGTCTTTGTCTAGAGAATTCCATACTTTCACAGCAGCAACAGACAAGCACATTTGCTTCAAATGTGTTGGCACTCTTATTTAGTTTAAAATCATACGGCCTTCTGTGGTTCTCATCCTCAGATGTGAACACAAGTAACTTTTGTAAGTCCTTCGGAAGAACTTTGTTTCTAGCTTTGAACATCACTTATAGAGTATGCAATTCTACCATGTCTTTTAGTTTTAAAAATCCTGACCTAATGAAGAGTGCATTTGTGTGGTCTCTATATCCTACTGTAAAAATTATACGAATTGCTCTTTTCTGCGAAAGAAATAAAGGCATTATGTTGCTGTGATATGTATTTCCCCATATTTCTGCACAATAATTGAAATAAGATAGAATAATTGAGCAACACTACATTCTCATTGTATTATTTAACCTTGTTCAAAATAAATAAGCTTTTAGATACCTTATTTTTCACATGCAATATATGAGCTTTCCATGTCAACTTTTCATCTAAGATGACCCCAAGAAATCAGATTTCAGACAACTTCTCAATTTTCACAATGTTTATGGATAAACTAACTTCTATCTTTCTTTTATTACTGAATACTATAAATTCAGTCTTTTCCAAGTTTAAAGATAATTTATTTACATATCTAGGTAATTCTGTTCGCCTTGTCCTATTCCCTATTGCTTTATTCAAAATATTCCATGTAGCCTTTATGTTATTTTTATTTTTATGCAACATTCTTTTGTAATATTCCCTTTTTTCTTGTCTCAATATATTGGTCAACTTGTTTTTGTAGTTCTTATAGCGTTTTTCAGCATTCTCTGTTCTTGATTTGATAAACTCCTTATAAAGTCTATTTTTCTTTTTACATGCATTTTTTCAAACTGTTTATCATCCAATATGCATTATTTTGCCTTTGTTTAGATGTGCAAGGAACCTCAGGACAATGCTTGTTTTTGCTGTTTTGTCAGCAAACGCTTTTCCTATTGATACTGTGTCTGTTCCTTTGGTGTGTGCTGCACATTTGCATTAAGCTATTTTAGCTGGTAGCTGTACTGCTTCTATTCTTTCATTTTCTCTCTCTTTTTTATACGAATTAAACTTTATCATTCCTATATCTTGGCTATATTTATATATATTGTGACCTTTTGATCTTTCATTACTTTACATGCTACTATTAATGCTTCTAGTTCTGCCGCTTGCATTCAGCAATTTGATGGTCATTTGATAGTTTTCAAAACTTTCGTTACTGTAACAATCACACATTTTGTTCTATTTTTATTTCACAGAATGCTGCTTTAGCTTCTGAATTCCACTCTACAGATGATTAAATTTTTCATTAATTTACTAAAAAGAGCTACTATTTCATCATAATTTGGTATCAAACTTCTATAATAATTGGCTAATCCCAAAAATTACCTAATTTGCTTCTTTGTTTGTGGTTTTTGTACTTGTCGTACTTTGTTTCTCTATTTTCCACAATAGTGCGTCCATCTCTGTTTAGAGAACGTCCTAGATCCTCTACTTCTGTTTTGCATAATTGGACTTTTATTTTTCTTATTTTGCATCTTTCACTATGTAGATTATTTAATAACGCTAATGTTATTTTTCTCCTAATTCAAATGTTATACATCTTACATTATGTAGTTTTTAAGTAACGTTTTAAACTCACTTAAATGTCTATACGCCACTTAATCTATACTTTTACACTCTGAATTTACATTATTCCCATTGTTTATATTTTTTATTTGCAATTTTTATTCAACAATATTCAAAGCAAACAGTTGTTTTGGTTATAGTGATACTCCTGTACATGCACCTCATACTATTTACCCAGCACTTCATTTAAATATCTTCACACCACTCCCTCTCTTAATGTGGCACACACAGACACACACACAACGCTGTGTGTGCGTGCGTGCGTGCGTGTGTGCTCACTCCAAGAGCAAAGGTCAGCAACAGTTGAAGAGGTTTCTCTTCTCTTCTTTTTTTCTTCTTCCCTCAGCTAATAAACATGTAACCCCCTTTATCATTTTATCATACTATATATCTCAACTCTTATTATAGTTATTCATGTAGGTTTTTATTTGTTCCATTATTTAATTATACACATATATATTTGTATATATAAAAGCGCTCTTTATATATCCAAACATACATGCATATCTTCAGTCTACATTTTCTTCATATCTTATTTCAATACCCCCCATTATCTCTGTCGTAAGCATTAGTTTATTCCATTTAGCATTAATTCTTATTATTGATTTTTTTTTCCATTTCTTCATTTATTTTTACTTTTCTCTCACTTTAGCACTGTGAGTTTTCTCTTATTTTATTTTTCTCTCTCTCTCTGTCTCTCTCCACACTCAATCTCAATTTTACCATCTATTTTTCATTCCTCCTTCATGATCTGATACTATTGCTAAACCTAGCACAGTCATTTTATTCTCTACATGTGCTTGTACATGCACCCCTCACCTTCCAGCGGGTGATCATGGGTGATGGGTCGATTGCAGAGAATAATTTCGCCACACCTAGTGTGTGTGTGACAATCATTGGCACTTTAACTTCTTTAACTTTACATGCTACGGTGTCACACAAAAATGTGATTTCTTTAGCCTTTATTTATATTATCTATGATTTACTCGCTGTTTGTTTACTTAAGTCCTCATAATTTAGTATGTCCTTATTATCAATTTATTTGTCTTTTCGTGTGGTCTTCGGAGATTTGGATGTCTCCTATTTTGGTTTCAATAGATTCTAATAGACCATATCAGGTCTGCGTTTTTTGGGTCTCTTTTTGACCGTACTGTTGGTTGCTTCAATACATTTTCATTGTATGGTTCTACTGCTTTCCAGTCTTTACATTTTAACTCGTCTTTTGGACTAACCTTTGGTTTACTTGTCCCTTTTCCCATTTTATAAATTTGGAGTAATCCGTCGTCCCCTACAGAGCCGAACTTATAAGGATTACTTTTCTCTTTGTTGTAAGATAGTGGTTTAATTTATTATTGTGGTACACGTCACTTCTACTGGAGATGGTTCCCCAGTGGAGGTGTCTTGCCTACAAGCTTCCACAATAACCCACTATTTACTTCTCACAACTTTAATATGGAGCGATAGCCTAATGGTGATTACTCCCACACACTCTCAAGTTCATTCATACTTTTCAGTGTTATGATACTCGGAAAATGTTCAATGTTTCATACATGTAGCGCTCCGACACCCTCCAGGTTATTGTTTTTTACGGACAAAAATTCAGTTTTTTTTTCTTTCTGAATAGACCTTGTTAGGTCTGCGTCTGACTCCGTCGTCCTCAGGATAATGGCTTACGGATATTTCAATATTTATTGTGGGATCCGACACCCTCCAGTATTTTGGCCTCTTCAGTTTTTATCTTAATTCAGTTTTTATTTTAAATTTTAATCACGGACATTGGACTCCGTCGTCTCCTCTAATTCTTTGGCCTTTTTACCTGTTAGAGCCTAGGATTTACAGGGTTTGTATATGCGTCGTAACCCTCAGTCACACGCTTTTTCTTAGTCGTTTCTTTCTCTTAAAACGTACTCACTGCTCTCTGCGTTCCTTCCTCTTGTCCTCGGATTTCCGTCAATTTTTCAAATTCCAGCCAAAATGAAGAAAAGCAGTTCCTCAATCAGGATTTGGTTGCCATGGTCTTTCTGGTTTCACTCACTCTTGCTGGAATCGTCAAAACGTATTGGATCCGGCTCGAAGGACCAATAAGATGTCAGGTTCAAACACTGATGACATCTATTAAACAAGACAAAAGGCAAGGAATCAAACAGACAGAATTAAATTTGGATTCAATATTGAGGAGAGACATGGCCACTGTACTTTCTGTACAGTCCTGCACCACGCTCTGACGAAGAAGATTTTCGTCCTCTCTTTTATTTAGATGTTCAATGTTTACGCAACAACACCTGTCTCAACAGGAATGGGTAGTATGTAAACAGTCCTTGTTTTCGGTCACATTAGAAGACAAAAGGAGAAGATCCCTCTGGCTTGGGCTTGTCGTGGATTCAACTTTGGCAGGTTTTGAAGGACAATGGATGACCCCTCCCGTCTGATTCCATCGTACACAGCGGAATCTTCCAAGTGTTTGGCTTGGTGCCGCAGAGACAGCTTCTTGTCTGTTCATTGGAAACTCACAATGGAAAGTTTTTTGATAATTTAAATAACACTTTTCTGACAATTGTTCTGTTTTTTTGGACGGGGGGCAAGCACCGATTAAATAGATTTTAATTCATATAAAACTGGAGACGATTTTAGATACAATTTTTTAAGTTAAAAGCTCCGCCACTTAACAAATCATAAATTGAGGTACTACAGTATCTAATATAGAGCAGTATGATGTCTATTCTTAAATAACTTCTTACCTGAAATGTCTTATCAAGTGAGAGATGTGTGGTCTTAACGACAGCTGACCATTAACATATTTTCAAAGAAAACAAAACATTGTAATTTAAATTGTATGGTCATAAACATGTATTCATAAAACTAAAAATGTTTTAGCTTGACAAAAACAGAAATCCAATAAATATAACTTTTTCCAAAAATGAACTTATTGCAGGAAAGGGATATTATACTGATTTAGGTGCGCTACCAACAATAGCCAGCAGATAAATAATAAATAAATGGGTTATACTTGTATAGCGCTTTTCTACCTTCAAGGTACTCAAAGAGCTTTGACAGTATTTCCACATTTACCCATTCACACACACATTCACACACTGATGGCAGGAGCTGCCATGCAAGGCGCTAACCAGCAGCCATCAGAGGCAAAGGGTGAAGTGCCTTGCCCAAGGACACAACGGACATGACTAGGAAGGTAGAAGGTGGGAATTGAACCCCAGTAACCAGCAACACTCCGATTGCTGGCACAGCCACTCTACCAACTTCGCCACGCCGTCCCGATGACACTAATGAAAACGATTTCAAAGTGTTTAAACCGTCAGTTAAAACTATCCATCCATTTTCCACCGTTTGTCCCTTTCGGGGTCGCTGGAGCCTATCTCAGCTGCATTCGGGAGGGCAGGAAAAGTAAAATAAACAATTAAACAATATCAACTAAGCCTGGGTGATATGGCCTATAAATAAAATCCCCGTTTTTTTCACCAAAAATTCAAATGACGATTTTTTGCCTACTTAAAAAATAAAAACATTGAATGCAATTGACAAAGACAATTTAAAATAAGTTTTTCATTTTATTTAATCAAAAAAATAGTCGTTTGAAATGACACTGCATCTTACTCTTGACCAAATTGTAATTTGTATAATGTTGCTCTTTTTATAACAGGTATAAAGTGTATTTTTTATAGAATAATTTTCAAAGAATTAAATTAAGAGCTTACATTGGGAAGCAATACTTCTGTACAAATAGAATACTTTTAACAAAAATGTATACAGTATTGCACACTGCATGCAAATAATCAACATTGAGATCAATAAAGTGCAAACTTCAAACTTCTGTCTTGAATAACATACTTCTGTAAATAAAAATGTTGCATTAAACATTGTATCCAAATAAATAATGAAGTAAAAAGAGAGGATGATAGCTTAGTACTTTTCTTTGCACATACAAATGAGCTTTTTATTAAATTAAAAGCACTAATATTGAAGGATTTGGTGGACAACACAATTTAGGTACAGTATAACCATACTTGCCAACCCTCCCGTTTTTAGCGGGAGAATCCCGATATTCAGCTCCTCTCCCGACAACCTCCCGACAGAGATTTTCTCCCGACAAACTCCCAGTATTCAGCCGGAGCTGGAGGCCACGCCCCCCCCCAAAAAAAGTCTGCCGCAGCTGCGATTGGACCTGACCAGCCTCCGGGTACAAGTACTGGAGTACCAATTGCTTGCCAGGGAAGATCTTCCCCAGGAAGCAAGGATTGACCAGTTTTGGGCCATGCTAGGGAGAGATGGAAGATTCCACACTCTCGTGCATTTGATGAAAGCACTTTTGTGCGTGCCACACAGCAATGCATCATCAGAGAGGGTGTTCAGCATGGTTAGAAAAATAGTGACAGAGAATAGAAAGAGGATGGACAATTCAACCCTTAACAAAGCATTGTACTTTCAAGTACAAAAATGAGTAGATGAGTGTTGTGTGTGTGTGTGTGTATATGTGTAAATAAATGAACACTAAAATTCAAGTATTTCTTTTATATATATATATATATATATATATATATATATATATATATATATATGTAACGGTGTAGAAACAGACGTTCATTATGCTTGATTAAATTATGAATGAAGTGTTGCAACAGCGCCTGTTGCTGGCGAGAAGTGGTATGTACTTTACCTGCGAGAAGTGCTCAGAACTGTGCCTTCCAACTGATAATCCCGTGACCCAAGTGGACTCACAGTCTCACAATTTGCACTGTTTTGCAGGACACTGTAATAAAATAAATTCATAATCCACCTGGTGCCAGTGATATGTTGAAGCGACAGCAGTGTGGAGCTGCATTTTGCCACATACAGTTGTGGACCGTCACATATATATATATATATATATATATATATATATATATATATATATATATATATATATATATATATATATATATATATATATATATATATATATATATATATATATATATGAAATACTTGAGTTATAAATAATGATAAATGGGTTATACTTGTATAGCGCTTTTCTACCTTCAAGGTACTCAAAGCGCTTTGACAGTATTTCCACATTTACCCATTCACACACTGATGGCGGGAGCTGCCATGCAAGGCGCTAACCAGCAGCCAACAGAGGCAAAGGGTGAAGTGTCTTGCCCAAGGACACAACGGACGTGACTAGGAAGGTAGAAGGTGGGAATTGAACCCCAGTAACCAGCAACACTCCGATTGCTGGCACAGCCACTCTATCAACTTCGCCACGCCGTCCCTTGGTGAATTCTAGCTGTAAATATACTCTCCTCTTAACCACGCCCCTAACCACGCCCCCCGCCCCAACCACGCCCCCACCCCTGACCAAGCTACGGAAACTCCTGATTAGCAAAAAGTAGGCCGGAGCAAGAGGAGGAAAAAAAATCTAAAATCAAAAAACTTGAATATAGATAAAATCGACATATCGCCCAGGTCTAATTTTAACCTATTCATACAGAGAAGACACCAAGGGACATCTAAGACCGCTACACTAATACCTTACATCTGGATGACAATTATAAACAATAGTAGTGACACAGACAATTGTTTCTATAAAAAAGTGGGAGGGAAATTAGTAAAAAAAAAAAAAAAATGTGATGGGCTCCATTGCAATGTGGTGATGGACTAAGTATTATATTGGGGTTAATACCTTTGACCTGACTAAGATTATGGCACCATCAAAAACACTGAAAACCCCTTAGTGACATGTGGCCTTCCTCTGTCATCACATTATCATAAAAACAATTCAAAGAAAACAAATAATGGGTTTAAGAGTATTAAACAGGCATGGACATATGACTATACTGCTATTTACGAAATACTATAGACATTATAAAACTTAACTTTGGCGTTTCCTCTAACACAGACCTGGGCAAAATATGGCCCGTTAAGATTTTCAAGCCAGATATTTTTTCAAATATTTTCTTCATACCTTCACAACTTTGGTAAGCTACGAAGCCGCAACGCTTGATGGATCGTCTGCGCATTTCGGCTACCATAGTCAGACGTAATAAGCTTCAACATACGGGTATTATTATGAAGTGCGTATAAGGACCCCAAATGGCACCTATTAGGAGACATTATCTGGTATTTTGTTATCGACCTACTGTGCAAAACCAACTTTTCTTATGTATTGGTACCTGCTGATGTATATTTGGGATCTGCATAAATCCCGAAAATGTGCGCACGTCCACCATTGTAGCCCGCACCGACGCCATAGTCAATAAGCTCTTTCTTTTTCTCCATCCTCTTCTTGTGGTGCATCCATCCTTCGCTGTTGCCACTTCTAATATAAAGTAGTGTACAGTTATAACTTATATCCGTCAGTAGACTCACTATGAAAACACAAACACAATCTGTACAACAAAACTGACGGGGAAAAGACGCTGTAGAAGTGGCGCCACATAAATAAGATCGCCCAGAAAACGACACATCCTGAACTTACTGTCAAAAGTGGCTTGAAGATGGTCTGTAAAACATAATCTATGCAACATTTTGACCAAAGAACCACCATTACATTTTATGTAGACCACAAGGAAGTGTTTAAATTGTAGAAAAAAATCATATGACCCCTTTGATGCGCCTTATAATGCGCCTTATAATGCGGTGCGCCTTTTGTATCAAAATATACCTGTATAGACCCGCTCATCGGCAGGGCGCTTATAATCCGGTGCGCCCTATAGTCCGAAAAATACGGTACATTTTTCACAAAGTGCCAAATCCAAACAGTAATATAAGGATTAATTTCCTAAATATATATGTATTGTTCTTTTATCAAACTAAATGACCTCATTTATCTAAAAGAATGTAATTTCTGTCTTCGCATGGTCACCGGTTTACAATTCCTCATCTGGAGGAGCGATCACATTGTAAATGACTCAACTTTATTTTGACTTTGTGGAAGGATTTGTAGTCTTTTCTGTTTTCTTTCTACCGAGCAGCCAAGACAGACACTATACAGCTACATCACAACAATAGATTTAATCTAATTCTACAATGGTCAAAATATTGTTCATTATTCTTCAATGGTACCACCACAATAAAAAAAACTTTTAGATGCTGAGGGGACTAATGTCCTATGCGACGTCAAAAGTTTTTTTGTGACTTTTAAGGCTTTTTTTTTCATAATGTCCAAAATTCTGGTCAGTTTCTATTCAGCATCTTTTTTTTATTAATCAATCCAACAAAACAATACCATAATAATGCAATTCCAATTCCGAAATCAAACCCGACCCAGCAACATTCAGAATAGCAATAAACAGAGCAATTGAGAGGACACACAAACATGACACAAAACAATGTAAAAGCAGTCAAGCAAAAATGAATATAATCAACAGTATCAATATTAGTAACAATTCCAACATAGCAGCGATTAAAAATCCCTCATTGACATTATCATTACAGAAATGTATAAAAAAATAAAAACATTAAAATATAAATATATATATATATATACAGTATATAAAATTTTTTAAAAAGAAGTGTCACAGTAGCTTACACTTGCATCGCATCTCATAAGCTTGACAACACACTGTTTCCAATATTTTCCACAAAGATAAAATAAGTAATATTTTTGGTTCATTTCATAGTTAAAACAAATTTAAATAATGGATCCCATATTCCATTATATGACTCATTATCTAAACTAATTGCAGCATCTATAATCTGAAGGTGATTACAATTTGGAGATTCAGTTTGAATTCAGGAATATACTATTCAGTTACTGTAAATCATGCACAATAAAGTCATATACTTTAAATAATGATCACGAAAACCCTCCATAAATTCCACTTGTGGCCCTAGAAGGAGACTTGAGATGTTTCATGCTTTTTTTTTTTTTTTTTTTAAAGAACAGGTTTTAGAAAGATCAACAAATTTACATGAAAAGTCATGATTTCTCTAGATTAAACAATGTCTTTATGCAAGAAACACACTCCTGTTGTAGGGATATAGTTTGACAGTGTGCTACTTATAAAGATTTAAGCCTCCATATCTGGGTTACACCCCTCCCACAATCCAGATGAGGCCATCTGTGGAAAAAACAGTAGTGCGAGTGCGAGTGCGTGCGTGAGAGAGATGCTTTCAAATCAAATGAGTGTCTCGTTTCACTGTTAATCCAGGTCAGCACTACTTGGATATTAACAGACTGGCAGGCTGCTGTTTACGTTCAAGAATGAAGGATTTGAAATAAGAATCTATTGAAAAAAGTGCATTCCTTCGTAAAATGATTTCTGGTTTTTGTATGGGATGTCAAAGTATACCGGTTGTCTGTTTTTGTTAGTATGTGACTGTGATGATAGATTATCAATTTAGTGAGTCCTTGGTATTTCTTTCAATTTCTTATATTATTCTTTTTATTAAATTTTGGCATTAAAGTTCTCCTTCAGAGGTGGTATGTAATCACATTCTTATAATTAACAGATATACTCATTTATGATCAAATCAAACAAATACAATTTTCTAAATGTTGAGTTCACCTTTCACCGTTTAAACGAGAAAAACGGAATCTCGTCAAAAGCGGCATGTATGCACAGACACCGTCTGAGCAGAACAAAATGGCAACCGCCATCCAAAGTATTTTTTATCACTGCCACCGCAGTGTGTTTATTTTTTTCTAAACGCTAAAAACACAGCATCAAGCAGTGGAAACATGGGCTTATTTGCTATGAAATTTGAATCTTTGTTAAAATGAGATCCGAACTGCACTTTTGGAATTGTGTCTATTGTTCACAATCATTATGAGAGACGTGAGACAAAGGTTTTGGAGTATTTTGCATTCCAAACTGCAAAAATTGGCTCATTTTTGGTGACTAACAATGCAGCTAATGGGAGCAATCCATTCTGCCGCTAAGAGCATCCAAAAACTGCTAAAAAATACTTCATTCATTACATTCATGAATGTAAGAACAAACACTGAGGAACTCTTTTTAGCATAGTAATACATTGTCTTGAGACAGCATGTTAACGCATTAGCCGTGAGTTAGCTACAGCAAGAGATAAGCTAGCTTTTGCGTCAGCAGGTGAATCGCTTTTGAGTGTGTAATGTAAGGCTGAAACGACGCGTCGACATAGTCGACGTCATCGGTTACGTAAATACGTCGACGCCGTTTTTGTGCGTCGACGCGTCGCATATTTACATCACACTACCGTCATGGCGGAGCGCAAAGCAGACTGTGCGAGCGAGGGGAAAAACGCACGCCAAAAGTGGTCAAAAGTGTGGGAGTATTTCAATACACAGCCTAATAATGTTGTTGTATGCACACTGTGTCGGGCGGAACCATCATAGCAGCACAACGGCTATGAACGAACATTTGAAAAGAAAACCATCAACCATCAACTAGTCAATCGTCCGCGTTAGCATACGTTGTCATCATTACACAAAAACATGAATGTGTCATTTGTATCTGCTAGGGGTGTAACGGTATGTGTTTTGTATTGAACCAATTCGGTACGGGGCTTTCGGTTCGGTACGGGGGTGTACCGAACGAGTTTCTAAGCTAAAGCTAACTTTAGCTGCTAAAGTCTTAACAAGTTGCTTTGCTCCTCTGCCTCTGTCTCAGCACGCAGCATTGTCCCACCCACACAACCATCTGATTGGTACACACGCAGCATTGTCCCACCCACACAACCATCTGATTGGTACACACGAAGCATTATCAGCCAATCAGCAGTGTGTATTCAGAGCGCATGTAGTCAGCGCTTCAGCGTGGAGCAGATAGGTGTTTAGCAGGTGAGCATCAGGCAGCGGACTCTCCCCAAATGATAATAAACACCTCCCAGTCAACTACTAGTAACATCACTATGAGCCCGTTGACCTACTAGAAACTTAAACTGCAGCTCAGCTCGCTCGCAGTCCTGGTTTGAGGTGGTTCATGGTTTAATAGTATTTTCGATCTTCTGTCTATCCATCCAGTCAGGGTTTTTTTTTATTTAGTTTCTATCTGCATTTGAGACTGATGCTATTACGTTGGCTACGTTGCTAGGTTAGCTTCTATTTTTTTTTAGCTTCGCAAAGCTGATTATTATTAATCGTGTATTTACATGTTCATGGTTTAATAGTATTTTTGATCTTCTGTCTATCCATCCAGTCAGGGTTTTTTTAAATTTAGTTTCTATCTGCATTTGAGACTGTGATAAATGATAAAAACATTAGCACTCCACCTACGTCAGCCAGCCCTCATCTTCCCATCAACAGCCGTGCTCACCTGCGTTCCAGCGATCGACGGCGCGACGAAGGACTTCATCCGTGGGTTTGGCGGTTAGCATCGGCTAGGCGTCTGCTAAGTAAGTAGGCCTTGTTGTGTTGCTGTAAGTATTGTACTTAGCCGCTAATACACCGATCGATCCCACCTACAACGTTTTTCTTTGCAGCCTCCATTGTTCATTAAACAAATTGCAAAAGATTCACCAACACAGATGTCCAGAATACTGTGGAATTTTGTCAAAGAAAACAAGAGGTTTTTGTATCGGGTCCGATGGGGTCCAACCACTTCCGTGGATTTTGTGACGTCACGCGCATAAGTCATATCCAAAGGAGTTTTTCAACCGGAAGTGTGGCGGGAAATTTAAAATTGCACTTTATAAGTTAACCCGGCCGTATTGGCATGGGTTTCAATGTTAAGATTTCATAAATTTAAAAATTTTATTTATTTATTTTTATTTGTTATTTTTAATTCAATTTAATTTAATTTAATTTGTCTTATTTTTTTTATTTTATTTTTTTTTTTTTTAAAGGCCTACTGAAATGAAATTTTTTTATTTAAACGAGAATAGCAGATCCATTCTATGTGTCATACTTGATCATTTCGCGATATTGCCATATTTTTGCTGAAAGGATTTAGTAGAGAAAATCGACGATAAAGTTCGCAACTTTTGCTCGCTGATAAAAAAAAGCCTTGCCTGTACCGGAAGTAGCGTGACGTCACAGGAGCTAGTATTCCTCACAATTCCCCATTGTTTACAATGGCGCGAGAGAGATTCAGACCGAGAAAGTGACGATTACCCCATTAATTTGAGCGAGGATGAAAGATTCGTAGATGAGGAACGTTACAGTGAAGGACTTGAGAGGCAGTGATGGACGTATCTTTTTTCGCTCTGACCGTAACTTAGGTACAAGCTGGCTCATTGGATTCCACACTCTCTCCTTTTTCTATTGTAGATCACAGATTTGTATTTTAAACCACCTCAGATACTATATCCTCTTGAAAATGAGAGTCGAGAACGCGAAATGGACATTCACAGTGACTGAACATGTAAATACACGATTAATAATATTCAGCTTTGCGAAGCTAAAAAAATAGAAGCTAACCTAGCAACGTAGCCAACGTGATAGCATAGCAGTCTCAAATGCAGATAGAAACTAAATTTAAAAAAACCCTGACTGGATGGATAGACAGAAGATCAAAAATACTATTAAACCATGAACATGTAAATACACGATTAATAATATTCAGCTTTGCGAAGCTAAAAAAAATAGAAGCTAACCTAGCAACGTAGCCAACGTAATAGCATCAGTCTCAAATGCAGATAGAAACTAAATTTAAAAAAACCCTGACTGGATGGATAGACAGAAGATCGAAAATACTATTAAACCATGAACATGTAAATACACGATTAATAATATTCAGCTTTTCGAAGCTAAAAAAAATAGAAGCTAACCTAGCTACGTAGCCAACGTGATAGCATAGCAGTCTCAAATGCAGATAGAAACTAAATTAAAAAAAAACCTGACTGGATGGATAGACAGAAGATCAAAAATACTATTAAACCATGAACATGTAAATACACGATTAACAATATTCAGCTTTTCGAAGCTAAAAAAATAGAAGCTAACCTAGCTACGTAGCCAACGTGATAGCATAGCAGTCTCAAATGCAGATAGAAACTAAATTTAAAAAAACCCTGACTGGATGGATAGACAGAAGATCAAAAATACTATTAAACCATGAACATGTAAATACACGATTAATAATATTCAGCTTTTCGAAGCTAAAAAAAATAGAAGCTAACCTAGCTATGTAGCCAATGTGATAGCATCAGTCTCAAATGCAGATAGAAACTAAATTTAAAAAAACCCTGACTGGATGGATAGACAGAAGATCAAAAATACTATTAAACCATGAACATGTAAATACACGATTAATAATATTCAGCTTGGCGAAGCTAAAAAAAAACAGAAGCTAACTTAGATGCGGCGGCGGGCTTACTCACTGTAGTGCGTCTGCTATCCTGCTCAAAACACAACACAACCTCCTGGTGTTGGTGTTGCTGTAGTCCGCCGCTCCAACGATCGCACCTACAACTTTCTTATTTGCAGTCTCCATTGTCCATTAAACAAATTGCAAAAGATTCACCAACACAGATGTCCAGAATACTGTGGAATTTTGTCGAAGAAAACAGAGGTATTTGAATTGGGTCCAAACACTTCCCTTGACCTTGTGACGTCACGCGCATACGTCATCAT
Source organism: Entelurus aequoreus (assembly GCF_033978785.1). Lineage (NCBI taxonomy): Eukaryota > Metazoa > Chordata > Actinopteri > Syngnathiformes > Syngnathidae > Entelurus > Entelurus aequoreus. The sequence continues at coordinate 29,240,444 of NC_084735.1, read as the reverse complement.
ACCGCAACGTTTTCAAGCGGAAGTTTCCTCGGAAGTTTAAAATTGCACTTTATAAGTTAACCCGGCCGTATTGGCATGTGTTGCAATGTTAAGATTTCATCATTAATATATAAACTATCAGACTGCGTGGTCGGTAGTAGTGGGTTTCAGTAGGCCTTTAATCTTATTATTTATTTGTGTGTGGCGTCGCACGGCTGCTGCCGTTTGTTTGTGGTGGGGGCGCCCGTGGCTGCTGGGTCTGGTGCAGGGGGGTGGCTGATGTTGTGACTGGTGGCAGCGCGCGCGCGTGGTGGTTGTCGGGGCTGACAAACTGTGTATATGTATGTATATGTGTGTGTGTGTATGTATGTATGTATGTATGTATGTATGTATGTATGTGTGTGTATGTGTGTATGTGTATGTATATAGATATGGTTGTATATTTCTGGGGGTACGTTCTGGGCCTGCCTGTCGGATGGGGGTCAGCGCCTCAGGCTACTGCATCCGGACTGCGTGTCTGGAGCTCCTGGGTCCCACCGTCCATCCCTTCCGGGTGCCCGTCTTGGTTGGGGCCTGCTGGGTCTGGTCCCTGCGTCTACTGTGGTAGCTTGGTGCTGCAGGGTATTCCGAGGTGCTGCGAGTCGGCCAGTTGTTTGGGTAGCGACTTTGTGTGTCAGCATGTCTGTGATCTTCTTTTAATTCTTTTTAAAAAAATTTTAAATAGATTTAATTATTTATTTATTCTTATTTTTTAATATATTTTATTAATATTATTATTATTATTTATTTATTCATTTATTTTCCCCTACCTCGGGGGGGGGGGGGGACTCGGCGGGGCGGTTGCTGGTTGTTCCATCTCCATCGTTGGGGTCCCTGCGGGTGGGGTGGGTGGTTCCCTTGGCCCTGTGCTGGGTGGTCCTGTGGCGGCCGGCTTGAGTGGGGTGGCCGTGGGGTGGCCGTGGGGTGGCCTCGCCGCGCTCTCCGGGGGTGGGGGGGGCCTCATGGGGGCCCGGTTGCCGGTGGGGCGGGGGCGGTCTTCCCGTCGGGTTGCGGGGGGTCTCCGGGCCCCTCGGGCGGGGCATCCCGCCTTTCTGTCCGTGTGGGGTGTGGTCTCTCACTGGCTTGGGGGTCGTGCCTTGTCCTCTGCCGGGTGCGTCTGTCTGCGGCCTGCTGCTGGCCCTTGTGGGCGGCGCGGTGGGCCAGGCTCTGGGGTTCCTGTCGCTGTCCAGCTTGGCTGCGGTGGTCCCTGGTTCCCTGGGCACCGCACCTACTGTTTGTGGGATGGGCTCTCGGGGAGGCTGGGGCCGTACTCTGGCTCCCGCACACACTGGGAGTCAAATGTATTGTACATGCAAATTCACATATACTCACACACACACACACAGGTACCTACGCTCCCACATACATATACAAATACAGTACATATTTGCACACTCAAAGTTCGTACATCCACACGCACGCTCATTATACAAACATACTGTATACACATACTGTACATAAACATTCACTGTAAAAACATACATATAGACATACTGTACATCAGGGGTCACCAACCTTTTTGAAACCAAGGGCTACTTCTTGGGTACTGATTAATGCGAAGGGCTACCAGTTAGATACACACTTAAATAAATTGCCAGAAGTAGCCAATTTGCTCAATTTACCTTTAACTCTGTTATTATTAATAATTAATGATATTTATCTTTGTGGAAACACTGATCATCTTAATGATTTCTCACAATAAATATATATTGAAACAGATAAATATCAATATGCAACACTATTTTTATATTTTCTCTAAGTGCACATTTTTCAAATTGAACATTTTCAAATGATCACTTCTAAGACAGTCTTGTGAAATCACAATATCCCATTTTAACTAGCTAGCCACTAACATTTTTTAACAAATCATGAATTACTTTGCACCATGTTTGTACAAATAATAACTCATGTAAAATACAAAAGTAAACTCTCAAATGTTTAAATCATGTCACACTTTGAACTGGACACCATATCTGTTATCTGTTTCTTTGTCAGTTAGTGGGAAGCCTGGCATTGCATGCTGTTAACTAGTGTGTTGTACTCTGGTGTGTAACTTGACACTGCAACTCTGAGTGAGTCTTGCAGATGTGCATCAGTGAGGCGTGTTCTGTGTTTGTTCTTGATGAAGTTCATGTCAGAAAAGGCTGATTCACAAAGATAAGATTTTTCCTCATTGTTTGCGGAACCTTCTTAATCTTTTGGACATATTTTCACAGCAATCTGGCCTTAAGCTTAATTATGATAAATGTAAAATGTTAAGGATCGGAAATCTAAAGGGAACGTCCTTTCGAATGGAATGCAAAGTGCCTGTTTTGTGGACAGATGGACCAGTTAACATACTTGGTGTTGTTGTCCCAGAAAATCTGGAAGATCTAGGCTCAGTAAATTATGATAATCGACTAAGAAAGCTGGACAAAATTATGCAATTATGGAAAGGGAAATCCCTAACCTTGTATGGTAAAATGTCTATTGCCAACTCGTTAATTATTCCTCAATTTATGTATTTGTTTTTGTCATTACCAGCTCCATCACAAAACTTTTTTAAGATTTATGAGCGGAGGGTCTTCGATTTTGTCTGGAACGGCAAACCATAAAAGATTAAAGAAAGGTTTTGTACAAAGAGTATGAATATGGGGGCCTGAAACTTCTCAACCTTGAAGCTATGTGTCTGTCTTTAAAAGCATCAATTGTTCCAAAGATGTATTTAAACATTGAGTGGTACACAAATGTCCTTTGGACAAAAAACATGTACTGTATCAAAAGAAATTGTATCCTTTTTTACAAGTGATCCCCTCCCAGAGAGTCTGCTGGGAAACATGGCGGGGTTCATAAAGGAAACAATCCACTCATAGTGGTGTTTTCAATTTTATGTGCCAGAAAAAAGAGACGATATTTTGCAGCAGTTAATATGGATGAACTCTAATATTGTAATAGATGGAAAGCCTTTCTTTTGGAAGAATATGTTTGAAAGAGGAATCATTTTTGTCAATGATATTATCAATGAGAATGGTAAAATTATGAAGTATGATGAATTTAGAGCTATGTATGGTGATGCTTGATCAAGCTTTTCATTTTATCAACTAACTGGAGTAATTGGGAAAAGATGGAAACAAATAATTATGGAACTACTAAATTATTAGTTTGTAAACCTCTAATAAGAAATTCTAGTTGGCAAAAAGGAACTAAAATAAATAGAAAAATATATAATTTTTATTTAATAAAGAAATCTTTGAAGGCTGCCTCATACAACACAAATGGAAAATGGGAGGACTTTTTTGACTGCCCGTTGCCATGGGATGCCATATTCAAACTAATCTATAAAACCACTATCGATGTGCAAAATCGTTATTTTCAAATTAAAATTATTTATAACTTCCTACCCACAGGGAAAATGTTAAAATTATGGAATATGACAGAGTCAGATGATTGCCGATTTTGTTGTCAGGAGCCTGAATCCACCCTGCATTTATTTTGGTATTGTCATATTGTGTCTTTGTTTTGGGTGGAAGTTGAAAAAATGTGTTTAAGGATTGGTTTGTTTATGAAGCTTAATGTGGTTTCTGTTATTTTAGGAGAGTTCATTGACAATCATGATTTAGTCAAATTATAGTACTCTGTAAAATGTTTTTTTTAGGGCCAAAAACAGATATTCACTTAGTATTACTTTCTTTAAAACATTTATTCAGTATTTTCTAACTTTAGAAAGTTACATGGTTGAAAACGATAATGATGCCAAAAATATTTAAAAAAAGATGAGAAGTCCTCAAAGGCTTATTTTGAAAGTATAATTATGTTTATAGATTATATGATATCTGTTGTTGTGTTCCCTAATTTGAGTGACCTGGACATAATCTGGACTGTACATAAATGCTTATTTTGAAAATGTAATTTTGTTTATAAATTATATGCAATCTGTTGTGTTCCCTAATTTTTTTCTGTGTACATGAATGAAGGTGTGTGTTGCTGAGTCCGACTTGGACATTATCTGGACTGGGCCTGGTTTAAAAAAACCTTTAAACAAATCTAATTTCATTGACAACCTGGTCTGTTGAAGATAAGGCCTTTTTTTAAAATAAATAAAAAACATTTTCTTGGATAAAAAAGAAAGTAAAACAATATAAAAAAAATTACATAAAAAAATAGTAATTAAGGAAAATGTTAGTGGACCAGCAGCCTATACAATCATGTGTGCTTCAGGGACTGTGTCCCTTGCAGATGTGTTGTCTATGTTGTGGGAACCAGAATATTGGTAGCAGAAAGAAATAACCCCTTTTGTGTGAGTGGGTGTGGATGAGTGTGCATGGGGGAGGTTGTTTGGGTTGATGCACTGATTGAAAGTGTATCTTGTGTTTTTTCTATGTAGATTTGATTTTTAAAAATAAAAAAAATAAAAAAAATTGTTTTTTTCTTTTTTTTTTTTTTTAGAACAGGCCTGCGGGCGACTCATCTGGTCCTTACGGGCGACCTGGTGCCCGCGGGCACCGCGTTGGTGACCCCTGCTGTACATATACACTCACTGTACAAACACACACATACTGTACATATACATTCACTGTACAAACACACACATACATATACTGTACATATACATTCACTGTACAAACACACATATACACATTCTGTACATATACATTCACTGTACAAACACACATACTGTATACACATACTGTACATATACATTCACTGTACAAACACACACATACACATTCTATACATATACATTCACTGTACAAACACACATATACACACTGTACATATACATTCACTGTACAAGCACACATATACACATACTGTACATATACAAGTACATATGCACACATACACATGCACATAATCACGTTTCATCAAACATATATTAACGTTGTTGCCCTAGGGTAAACTGGGTATAACACATGGCACACTGACAAAGCTTAACCTATTGTTACTATAACAATCTACAAGGTTAATGTAGGTTGCTTCTCTTTCTTCCCCTCCATTTTTCTGCATTCTTTCGTATCTCAAGTTATCATTACGTATATGTATTGTTGCATTTGAACAATTGTATTGTTGATAATAAAGGTAAAGTATTGGTATTGTTTATTATCAATAGCACTATTTCTATTGGTATTCATATTGCTCCATTTTTAGTGTAATAATGCTCATTGTCATTTCTGTATTTTTTTTTTTTTTTTCACTAACTGCTTATTTGCTATTACTTTTACCATCATATTTGTACATGTCGTATTTGCTGATGTTGCTCTGTTGTTGTGTTTGCTGTTGTTGTTTTTGTCTCTCGTGTCTAATCCCCCTCTTGTCCCCACAATTCCCCCCTCTATCTTCCTTTTTTTGTCTTTCTATCCCCTCCTGCTCCGGCCCGGCTGCACCAAATGATAATATAAATACATTTAATAAAGTCAAAATACAAATAAGGCAACAAGAGAAGTATCCTACACTTCTCTTTTGTAAAGTAAATCTGAACAGCCGATATGGGCATCTACATCTACTATATGATTTGCCTGAGAAGCTGGGCAGGACATTATAAAAAAAAATTAAAAAAAATGTTAAGATTTCATCATTGATATATAAACTATCAGACTAAGGCTGAAACGACGCGTCGACGTAGTCGACGTCATCGGTTACGTAAATACGTCGACGCCGTTTTTGTGCGTCGACGCGTCGCATATTTACGTCACACTACCGTCATGGCGGAGCGCAAAGCAGACTGTGCGAGCGAGGGGGAAAAAATCACGCCAAAAGTGGTCAAAAGTGTGGGAGTATTTCAATACACGGCCTAATAATGTTGTTGTATGCACACTGTGCCGAGCGGAAGTGGCCTATCATAGCTAGAGGTAGCATAGTTAGAGATGCTACCTCAGTAGAAGCATTTAAGTCCCATCTTAAAACTCATTTGTATAATCTAGCCTTTAAATAGACCCCCCTTTTTTAGACCAGTAGATCTGCCGTTTCTTTTCTTCTCTCCTCTTCTCCCCTGTCCCTTGCGAGGGGGAGTTGCATAGGTCCGGTGGCCATGGATGAAGTGCTGGCTGTCCAGAGTCGGGACCCCGGGTGGACCACTAGCATGTGCATCGGTTGGGGACATCTCTGCGCTGCTGACCCGTCTCCGCTCGGGATGGTTTCCTGTTGGCCCCGCTGTGGACTGGACTCTCGCTGATGTGTTGGATCCACTGTGGACTGGACTTTCACAATGTTATGTCAGACCCACTCGACATCCATTGCTTTCGGTCTCCCCTAGAGGGGGGGGGTTACCCACATATGCGGTCCTCTCCAAGGTTTCTCATAGTCATTCACCGACGTCCCACTGGGGTGAGTTTTTCCTTGCCCGTATGTGGGCTCTGTACCGAGGATGTCGTTGTGGCTTGTACAGCCCTTTGAGACACTTGTGATTTAGGGCTATATAAATAAACATTGATTGATGATTGATTGATAGCAGCACAACGGCTATGAACGAACATTTGAAAAGAAAACCATCAACCATCAACTAGTCAATCGTCCGCGTTAGCATACGTTGTCATCATTACACAAAAACATGAATGTGTCATTTGTATCTGCTAGGGGTGTAACGGTATGTGTTTTGTATTGAACCGTTTCGGTACGGGGCTTTCGGTTCGGTACGGGGGTGTACCGAACGAGTTTCTAAGCTAAAGCTAACTTTAGCTGCTAAAGTCTTAACAAGTTGCTTTGCTCCTCTGCCTCTGTCTCAGCACGCAGCATTGTCCCACCCATACAACCATCTGATTGGTACACACGCAGCATTGTCCCACCCACACAACCATCTGATTGGTACACACAAAGCATTATCAGCCAATCAGCAGTGCGTATTCATAGCGCATGTAGTCAGCGCTTCAGCGTCGAGCAGATAGGTGTTTAGCAGGTGAGCATCAGGCAGCGGACTCTCCCCAAATGATAATAAACACCTCCCAGTCAACTACTAGTAACATCACTATGAGCCCGTTGACCTACTAGAAACTTAAACTGCAGCTCAGCTCGCTCGCAGTCCTGGTTTAAGGTGAAGGCTAATTACCTCTCAGTTCCAGCCACATCGACCCCTTCTGAGCGCCTATTTTCAGCTGCTGGGAATATTGTAAACAAGAAAAGAAGCAAAGCAAGTAGACATGCTAACCTTTCTTCATTACAACTGTTAGTCACTCACTGGAATGAGTAGAATTGGTTATTGTGTACTGTGTTGGACTGGATGTTTATTTTGCACATTTTAAAAGCAATACTTAATGTTTACAGTGCTCCAGAATATTTAGATTGGCACTTTTTTGTATTGGATGTTTATCTTTATTTTTGCACATTTTAGCAAATAAGCAATTCTTTCACTTTTGTTGAAATGTTTACACTGTTACAGAATATTTCGTTTTGCACTTTTTTGTATTGGATGTTTATCTTTATTTTTGCACATTTTAAAGCAAAATAAGCAATACTTTTACTTTTGAAATGCTTATACTATTGCAGAATATTACGATTTGCACTGGATGTTTACTTTTATATTTGCACATTAAAAAGCAAATAAGCTACTTTTAATTTTGTTAAATGTTAAAAGTTTTAAATGTTTACATTGTTACAGAATATTTAGTCATGTTGTTGTCAATGTTGACTGAGTGGCCATACTTCTTTTTTATTGTAAATAAAAGCCATGCCTTTCGAAAAAACTGGCCTACATTTATTTTTTCATCTTTATTTTGAATAAAAAAATAATCGGTAAAAGGAAAAATAATCTATAGATGAATCGAAAAAATAATCTATAGATTAACCGATTAATCGGAAAAAAATAATCTATAGATTAATCGATAGAAAAATAATCGTTAGCGGCAGCCTTATATCAGACTGCGTGGTCGGTAGTAGTGGGTTTCAGTAGGTCTTTAATACAAAACAAATAAATAAATCGGTAATAAATAAATAAAATAATGATAATAATTTGATTTCTCTAGTCAGCAATGATGAGGTTTCTTCAGTCTTAAAGGCCTACTGAAATGAATTTTTTTTTATTCAAACGGGAATAGCAGATCCATTCTATGTGTCATACTTGATCATTTCGCGATATTGCCATATTTTTGCTGAAAGGATTTAGTATAGAACAACGGCGATAAAGATCGCAACTTTTGGTATCTGATAAAAACAACCCTTGCCCCTACCGGAAGTAGCGTGACATCACAAGACAAAGGATTCCTCACAATTCCGCTTTGTTTACAATGGAGCGAGAAACATTCGGACCGAGAAAGCGACGATTACCCCATTAATTTGAGGGAAGATGAAAGATTCGTGGATGAAGAACTTTAGAGTGAAGGACTACAGTGTAGTGCGGGGTGTATCTTTTTAAGCTCTGACCGTAACTTAGGTACAAGCTGGCTCATTGGATTCCACACTCTCTCCTTTTTCTATTGTGGATCACGGATTTGTATTTTAAACCACCTCAGATACTATATCCTCTTGCAAATGAGAGTCGAGAACGCGAAATGGACATTCACAGTGACTGAACATGTAAATACACGGTTAATAATTTTCAGCTTGGCGAAGCTAAAAAAAATAGAAGCTAGGTTAGCTACAGAGCTAACGTGATAGCAGGCTCAAATGCAGATAGAAACAAAATTTTAAAAAACCCTGACTGGAAGGATGGACAGAAGATCAACAATACTATTAAACCATGAACATGTAAATACACGGTTAATAATTCTCAGCTTGGCGAAGCTAAAAAAATAGAAGCTAACTTAGCTACGGAGCTAACGTGATAGCATCAGTCTCAAATGCAGATAGAAACTAAATTTTAAAAAAAACCTGACTGGAAGGATAGCCAGAAGATCAACAATACCATTAAACCATGAACATGTAAATACACGGTTAATAATTTTCAGCTTGGCGAAGCTAAAAAAATAGAAGCTAACTTAGCCACGGAACTAACATGATAGCATCAGTCTCAAATGCAGATAGAAACTAAATTAAAAAAAACCCTGACTGGAAGGATAGACAGAAGATCAACAATACTATTAAACCATGGACATGTAAATACACGGTTAATAATTTTCAGCTTGGCGAAGCTAAAAAAAATAGCAGCTAACTTAGCTACGGAGCTAACGTGATAGCATCAGTCTTAAATGCAGATAGAAACTAAATTAAAAAAAAACCCTGACTGGAAGGATAGACAGAAGATCAACAATACTATTAAACCATGAACATGTAAATACAGGGTTAATAATTTTCAGCTTGGCGAAGCTAAAAAAATATAAGCTAACTTAGATGCGGCGGCGGCAGCGGGCGTTGTACGCTTTTGACGACACCCCGGCCGCCATCAGTCGGCAAGAAACATATTTCCCCAAACTTACGTACGTGACATGCACATATCGACACGCACGTACGGGCAAGCGATCAAATGTTTGGAAGCCAAAGCTGTACTCACCGTCGTGCGTCTGCTATCCTGCTCAAAACACAACACAACCTCCTGGTGTTGGTGTTGCTACAGCCAGCCGCTAATACACCGATCGCACCTACAACTTTCTTATTTGCAGTCTCCATTGTCCATTAAACAAATTGCAAAAGATTCACCAACACAGATGTCCAGAATACTGTGAAATTTTGTCGAAGAAAACAGAGGTATTTGTATGGGTCCAAACACTTCCCTTGACCTTGTGACGTCACGTGCATACGTCATCATACCGCGACGTTTTCAAGCGGAAGTTTCGCGGGAAATTTAAAATTGCACTTTATAAGTTAACCCGGCCGTATTGGCATGTGTTGCAATGTTAAGATTTCATCATTAATATATAAACTATCAGACTGCGTGGTCGGTAGTAGTGGGTTTCAGTAGGCCTTTAAATCTGCTGGTATTGTCATTGTTCATGTTTTTCATAATGATATGAACACCGTAGCATTTGTAGATGGTAAAAAGTAACAGAATAACGAGCGCAAAAAGGCAACTGCTCCCAGACTGTTATCTGCCGTACTATTGTTACAGGAAAAAAATCGGAAATGACAACATTCTGTTGTTGTAAATGTAGTCATATAGAAACAAAAAAACAAATGACATCATCCATCCATTTTCTCTGCCGCTTATCCGAGTCTGGGTTGCGCGGGCAGCAGTCTAGGCAGAGATGCCCATGAAAACACTTCCTTGTGGTCTACATAACATGTAACAGTGGTTCTTTGGTCAAAATGTTGCATAGATTATGTTTTATAGATCATCTTCAAGCCGCTTTCTGACAGTCGGTTCAGGATGCGCCGTTTTGTGGGCGGTCTTATTTACCTGGCAGCGTCTTTTCTCCGTCATCTTGTAGCGTGCAAGGTGTGCTCATCCGTGGCTCACTAGTGCAACAACGCCGGAAATGTGTCCCGTGAAAAACCGTCCAACCGAAACTCTCTAATAACTAAAGTTCCTTGGGTAAATAACGTATACTCACTACACCGGTATGTATTAGCGCTTTCATGGCAAGTTTACTGACAGATAAAAGTAAAAACTTTACACTACTTTATAGTAGAAATGGAACAGCGGAGGATGAATGCCCCATAACAAGAAGTTGGAGAAAAAGAAGAAGCTTATCGACTGCGGTGTCGGCACCGACTACAAAGACGGACGCTCGCGCATTTTCAGGACTTATGCAGATACCTGATACAGATCAGCAGGTACCAGAAGGGAAGAAAAGTTGCTTTTGCATAATATTGCGAAACAAAACGCCAGATAATATGTCTTACCTTATACACACACCATAATAATACTTGTATGTTGAAGCACAGTACAATCCATCAAGCAATGCGGCTTAATAGCTTACAAAAGTCGTACTAAAACATTTTGATACATTTTTGAGCGCTGTGTGTAATGTTCTATATTTTCAATGGAACATATACAATTTTGGTGTTTACTTCAGTCATATTGCAGTCTACACGTATCTCTTATGTGTGACTGCCATCATATTGCAGTCCCCACATATCTCTTGTGTGACTGCCATCTACTGGTCACACTTATCATTTCACTATGTACCAAATAATAGCTTCGAGGTCGGTAAGCACAACCAAAATGATTCCGTACATTAGGCGCACTGGGTTATAAGGCGCACTGTCGAGTTTTGAGAAAATGAAAGGATTTTAAGTGCGCCTTATCCTCCGGAAAAATATGGTATGTAGTGTTCATCGTGTGAGGCAATGCAAATGAAAAATAATGACCCACAAATAAGGGTGCGACCCAATAATTTGACCGGGTTATTGGGGACTGTTTTTGCCGACAGACAGGTGTTCTCTATGACTGCAGAGACTACATTATGTTACACTGAGTTCCTTACTTTTATTTTATTCCATCGCATACGCATCACTTTAATTTACTTTGTAAGAGAGATATTTATATATATATATATGCGTATAATATCCCACAACTTAATCAACTTTTTTATTTGGCAGTGTTGTGAACGCACTATTTTATTTAAGACAGATGTATTGACTCTGAGGAAGCTCTTAAATCAGCTCTTTAAAAATTATTCCATAAAAAGTACAATTTATATCTGGTATAAAACAAGATGCAGTGTATGCAATGTCATTTCAAACGTATTTTTTGATCGAATAAAAGAAAAATGTGTTTTGAATGATCTCTTTTATTTGTAGTCATTGGTTTCTTTGGGGGGTGTTTAGGGCACGTCCGACCAGTAGGAGGCCACGGGGAAGACCCAGGACACGTTAGGAAGACTATGTCTCCCGGCTGGCCTGGGAACACCTCGGGATCCCCTGGGAGGAGCTGGACGAAGTGGCTGGGGAGAGGGAAGTCTGGGCTTCCGTGCTTAGGCTGCTGCCCCCGCGAACTGACCTCGGATAAGTGGAATAAGATGGATGGATGGTTTCTTTAAAATGTAGGGTGGGGGGGATTGTAAAAAATCTAATATTTTTTGGTGAAAAAATATGATTAGAATTTTAAGTCCTATTGCCCAGGCCTACATAGCAATTGTGAAAAAAATATAAACAATTGTACAACAAATGTGCTGTTGAACCACTAATGGTAACATAATCTAGCTAATGATGTTTTAGTTATATTTGTTTAGAAACGTGTAACAAGTTGTCTTTAACTAACAATAACCAAAGGCTTATATATGTAAGGGTGACTGTGATTTATTGAGGAGCAAAGCACACCTGATGGGGAATATATTGCTGGTTCAACCTACCTGAAGTCTTCCAACACCACTGATATCCAAGGTTGAAGCTCTCGTTAATTAGGCCTGGAAAAGCACACATGATGTCACAGGTCTGTCATAGCGCTTGTGATTGGCCGCCAGGAGTAAATCTGTTGACTAAATCCCCGCATGTTGTGGTTTAGACTCAGAGGTCATGTAGTCAAGAGTGCATTCCGCTGTGCACTAATGTCTCCCGCAAATACTTGGCAGGCGACAAGCGCACAGAGAAACCAAAAAGGACATTTAAATTGGTACTAAACTACTTTGGCGTCCGCTGCTCCGCTTTCCCGCCAGCGAACATACCCAACTTTATTTTAAGGTAAGTTTAATGGCGTTTATTTTATTTTTTTCCACTGAATAAACTCCCACAAGTAACCCGTTTTGTGTAAAATAGAAATGTTACCTGTCGCGTTCGTGGGTTGAAGAGTAGTTGCTTGTTCCATTCCGAGACAGGGAGAACGATAACACACCTGGCAGCTGGAATTAAATTGTTTGCTCGCAGCAAAGCGAGCCGCGCAGTGAATTGTGGGTTATGTACGCTAGCTGTTGCTCATTATTTTAATTTTTTATATTTTTTATTTTTATTTTTATAAATCTTCATTTATAATGTTCAACATTTACAAACAAGCATATGAACAATAACAAACAGGATAAGTACAAAAACTGTACAATTCAGCGCCAGGGGGTTGTAAACTCAATAAAGCAACTACAGTAAAATGCAAAATATATATATATATACAAACGTTTGTAAAACATTTTGAAATGAGGGATAGATCTGAAGTTGATGTAGACTCCAGAGATTTAAGCTTTAAATATAAAATGTATTTATGCCCTGGCACACCATTTCATGACTGAAGCAAAACACTTTTTACACTTTTATACTGAAATAAATACACCTACAACTTATTAAATAAAAACATAGAAACAACTACCAGCAGCAGTAAAGTTTAGATCCATGAAGGATAGAAGAAAGTGAATGAATATTTATAACTGAAGACATTTATACGGAGCCCCTAAAGGGACATGGGAATTTTTTTTTTTTTAGACATGTATCTCGTGGCCACGAGAAAGTATCTCGTGGCCACGAGAAAGTATCTCGTGGCCACGAGAAACTTTTTATAAAAAAAAAAAAAAAAAAAAAAAATATTAATTTTTTTTTTTTTTTTT
>NC_084735.1:29169613-29222113 GCF_033978785.1 Entelurus aequoreus | reverse complement strand
GAGTTGGATAATAAGGCGTATACATATTTAATGGCTCTAATTTTTCCATTGACTTTTAAATGTAGCTTAAGTTATTTTAGGCATGTCATTACAAACAACAACAATGACTAATTCATTCAAAAACATGTATTTATCAGTGGCGTGCCGTCACTAGAGGCAGGGGAGGCACGGCCTCACCTGCCATCATGGAAAGAAAAAAAAAAGTAAAAAGAAGAAAAAAGTAATTAAATTGTTATGTGTATCCAGTGATTATACTAAAGTTATTTTCCATTTAACTTCACCAGTTTTAGATTATTTTTATTTTTATTTTCACATTTGCCGTTCAAATACTGAGAAGAGACGGTGCGGTGATCAGCAGCCAGTTGAGGCACATCACTGATTTGTGCCTCAACATGGATTGTGCGCAATGACTCGGCTAACTGCTGGCCTGCTGTGCAGTGAGACTGTATTGCTATATGAATTATATTATACATTTAACGTTTAGTAGCTGAGGTATATAATGTACAGTGTATTTTGTCAACAACTGTATGTGTGTAAAGTGCTGAGCATTCATAAATCTGCTGCGAAGACACACTGTGTGAGGCTCGTCTCATAACCCCGCCTCCTGGTGCCAAGCACCTCCGCCGCAGAATGCACCGCCCGTTGGGAGCACCGCGGCCACACCAACCAAAGCCCACACCCAAACCCTCCACGTGCAAGACAGAATCCACCCAAAAAAAGTCACTTAACAAGAAGCCAAAAAGTGCAAAAACAACAATGCTCGCGCTGCAGGAGCCGCGAACGACCGCAGGGACACAACATTAGGTACACCTGCACTGCAGGTTCATATGTTTGTAAATCTGACTGTGATGATGCAGTCGTGCCTCACCAGACATTAACCTCACCGCACGCCACTGGTATTTATACTGTAACTGTGCTGCTGTGGGGTGAAAATATGGAACAGCCTGAGTGATGAACTCAAACACTGTTCAAACATTGAGCATTTTAAGAAATTGTACAAATCTAATATTTTGGTTCGGTATGGTGAGGTCTAGGCTTATTTTGAATATGAGTATGAATTACTTATATGATTTACTTATATGTAAGCACATTGTTCTGGGCACATTGAGTTATGTTGATCCAGATGAATTTGATAAAATGTGGCTCAGAGGAAACTGGATATTAGTAAAGTAACTATGTAAAAAAGGGGGGGATTCAAAAAGTTTATACTTCTTCCCATTACCCTTTTGAGATATGTTAACTTAAATGAAATAATAATATTGGTATTGAGCACAAGACTGAATCAGAATCAGAATCAGAATCAGAACAGTTTTATTGCCATTGTTTGAGAACGGGTTCACAAACTACGAATTTTTCTTGGTGCAAATGTGCGACATAAAACACATATAACACATATTTGGTAATAAAAAGAGCTGTAACTGAGCTATCAGATAGACTTAGAAGGAATTCAAGGAGCTGCTGTTAGGAGTTATTGTTCATTTGCCTGATGGCCGAGGGGAAAAAACTGTTCAGGTGGCGGGAGGTGTGGGTCTGGATGGAGCGTAGTCTCCTGCCTGAGGGGAGAGGGGAGAATAGTGTGTGTCCAGGGTGAGAAGAGTCAGCTGTGATCCGACCCACACGCCTCCTGGTCCTGGAGGAGACCAAGTCCTGGAGGGATGGGAGCTTGCAGCCAATCACCTTCTCAGCAGCACGTACGATGCGCTGCAGTCTATTCTTATCCTGGACTGTGGCGCCGGGGAACCACACTGTGATGGAGGAGGTCAGGATGGACTCTATGATGGCTGAGTAAAACTGCACTAGCATCTCGGTCGGCACCTTAAGTTTCCTCAGCTGCCGCAGGAAGTACATCCTCTGCTGGGCCTTCTTGATGAGGGAGCTGATGGTCAGCTCCCACTTGAGGTCCTGGGTGATGATGGTGCCCAAGAAACGGAAGGAGTCCACAATGGGGACGGGGGTGGGAGAGTCAATCAGGGTGAGGGGGGGTGGTGGGGCTGTGACTTTCCTGAAGTCCATGATCATCTCCACTGTTTTCTGGGCGTTCAGCTCCAGGTTGTTGAGGCTGCACCAGGACGTCAGCCGGTCCACCTCTCTCCTGTAGGCGGACTCATCGCCATTCGAGATGAGCCCGATGAGGGTGGTGTCATCCGCAAACTTGAGCAGTTTTACGGATTGGTGACTGGAGGTGCAGCAGTTTGTATACAGGGAGAAGAGCCAGGGGGAGAGTACACAGCCCTGAGGAGTACCAAGACTGTTCAATGGAATATGTAAACTACAACTACTCTTGATCATTCAGCTGTTACAAAAATTAAAATGATCATTAAAATATGTCCATTAAAAAGAAAGGAAAGGAAAAGTGCTTAAAAAAAAACAATTAACCTTGTTTATGTATTTAAAAAACAGTTAAAATAGCACTGTTTAATCTTATGATACCTCCGCATTGGTGCCTGTCTGTTTGTGTGTTTGTGCGTGCAATTTTATTGTGTCGTTTTTTGCGACATTGCAAATTGATGCTGCTTTCAAAAGTATGTTGAAGAGGTTCGTTTAGCCTACTAATGTGTATTTATAAATGGTTGATTTATATAGATGACGTCACGCTAACATCACGTGACACCTCTGATGAAGGCTGCAGAAGCAAGATAGCCGAAACTTGTCAGGTACAAAACTTTAAAAAGTACTTGAATTGATGTAGACAAAGTTTAGCTGGCTGACTTTGGCTAAAATGATAGTTAAATCTATTTTCCCACACAACTTCTTCTCACACTTGTTAGCTAGCTAGCAAGGCACAAGACAAGCTAACAATCTTACCGAGACTGAGACCACATCCTCCCTCCAGATGTCCGACATCATGCCCTCCGCTTGCGTATCACACATGTACTGCCATAAAAGCCAAGTCCGCTTTGCAAAATTATCAAGGTATTCATGTTTTTAACAAGAATAAGTGGAAATGGTCTCACCCTTTACATGTTGTTTACATGCGAGTGTTGGCGCGGACCCACTCCCGCCGGAAAAAACACAAGTGATGACGTCACGACTATTGTCAACAAATATAATTGTCAGCGACAAATTTTATTGTCGACAACGTCGACTAATCGTTGCACCCCTACTATAGAGCAGACTAACAGTGCTACACTCCAACTGCTTCCCAAGTTAGCAAGCTACACTCGGTCACGTTTTTGATGATTTATGTCTTTAATTCAATGAATATCATACATTTCTTCTTCTCGGCACTGCCCTTTAAGCTCACTTTCTTCCTTCCCATCATTGGAAAACAAAGTTATGTCAATCTTTATAATATGTCAGTCTATATAAGCCAATGCTAGCGTGTAAGACCAGATGTTATGGGCGCATCTTCAGGGTTCACTGTGGCATTTACTGTGTTCCATTTGGGTCGCGTCGTAGCGACGGTCGTGTTCCCAGGATGCGTAAGGATAGGCAGGAAGCAGCGTGCAGGTAAGAATGACTATTTAATCTTTGAACTCAGAGCAAAAATACAAAAGATAGCATGCCACAGGGAAATGCGCACAAGAAAGAACAGGGTAGTGATGGGTCCGGCAACACCGATGCATCGGCGCATGCGTCGAGCTCATAGAGCAAAACCCTGTGTCGGTGCGCGTACCGCTTTTAGAAAGTCACGTGACCGATCATGAGCTGTTTCGGTCATGTGACCGATACGCGAACTGTGTCGCATTGACGCCTCCTCTGTGACCTGTGAGCGGGTCTTTTCTACAGCCGGAGAAATAATAACTGAGAAGAGAAATCGTCTAAAATATAATACGTTGGAAAAACTTTTTTTTTTAAATAAAAGTGTAAAAAAATAAAATAAAAAAAAATTCTCAGTCCACAAGCATCCTCCTTCACAACACGTTCTCTTAAATTTCCATGTTATGATACATGTTCACATTATTTATTGACTGTATCTAAAAAAGATAAAAATATATTTTTATTTAAATGAAGATATGAAATAATCCTAAATGAAATACAATGAATTGGTTTATATTATTGTATATACTAGGTCATAAAATCAGTGTCAGTTGAGTCGGTCCATAGATTGCCTGTAGGGATTTTTCATGTCCAGCAGATGTCAGTATTTAGTGACACAGTATCAATACAGTTTTGCAATGTGTCGAAACGCTTCATGACGCCTCATCAACCCATCACTAGAACAGGGTGACAAACTCGAGAATCTCAGCCTTGAACCAAACAAAAAGGGAGTGTGACGCTAACAGGAACACATAGCAGTCACCAACGGCGAACAATGCACCTGCGACTTTAGGCAAGGTGACACCAGTATATAAAGCTCTGTAATTAGCAACCAGGAGCAGGTGAGCCTTCTGATCACTAATCAGAGGCAGGTGCGATAAAGCAGTGCTATAGTAACCAGAAAGTAAACAAAGAAAAGATGGCTGAAACAAATATAGACCATAAACATAGGAAACCTATAACAAACACAAAAGAAGACGTGCCCTGTGTGGACAGGTCATGACAGTGGGGATGCTTTTTAACTCAAATTTCTGCTCCCAACTTAAAGCGTGAAAATTAGACGGGAGACATCTCTTATCTCAAAACAGTATTAAGTTGGAGCACTCTTAAGTTGAGGTCCTACTGCATTATTGATTATTTATCTTACTATGCAATATTTTCTTTGTAAAGGCACAAACTCTTGTAGTGGATCTCAGGGTGTAGCTAATGCAATTTATAATGTCCCATTTATTCCTACATGTGTTACATTATATTAAGGTGTGTGTTAGTTTATTCTGTATATTCTTTTTAGCCACACTGTCATGAATGACTTCTCACGTTGCATTTGTTTGTGGTTGCAGGTAAACATGCAGAAAATGTCTTTGGGGATCTTTTCAACGAAGCCAACACCTTTTACATGCGCGCAAACTCTCTCCAGCACCGCATCGACCGCTTGGCCATCAAAGTCACCCAACTCGAATCCAGTGTGGAAGAGGGTCAGTTCCAACAGTTTGTTATAGACACCTTTACCTCCCCACTAATACTGATGGTTAAACACACGTTTCACTGTTTTGCAGTCTCTCTTCAGGCCATAAACCTGAGGAAGGCGTTCAAAAGCTCTACCATCCAGGACCAACAGGTGTTGTCCAAAGGCAGCACTCCAGGCTCGGTGGCTGAGATGTACGACAGCAGCGACCAGGCTCCTCTTCTCAGTGACCTCACGGCTTACAGGTACTTAAACAGCATTGTCGTCTCCCAAACTAGTCAGCAAACAGGACAGAAACATTTATTTTTTTAAACAGAGAGGACTGCACTGATGCCATGAAGTTCTACTCAGACCCTTCATACTTTTTTGACTTGTGGAAGGAGAAAATGCTGCAGGACACAGAGGACAAAAGGAAAGAAAGGAGGAGGCAAAGGGTGAGAGCACACACTTCCTTAGGATTCACATTATAATAGGATTCACACAAAAAAACAGTCTTTTCAAAGATGCTAAAAATGTTTAGCATTATAGCATGCAGTGAATCATCTAATGCAGTGGTTCTTAAATGTTTTTCACCAAGTACCACCTCAGAAAACACTTGGCTCTCCAAGTACCACCATAATGATCAACATTAAAATACACTAGCTTAGTAGGCTTAAGTGTTCAGTAAAAACAAAGCAGGGGTTTTATCGAGTATATTTAATATTTTTGACCACTGTAACATTGCACACAGTTTAAACAGTAACGCTGTGTTTGAACATAGGAAAATAAAACACTAATCACTTAATTAAGCGATTATTTGGCGGACCACCACAGTTTAAGAATCACTATGTAATGCATAGCTCAATTATGTGACGAAAATGCAATAATGATGTGCGGTTTTACACCCCAGCAGCCTACAAACACAATAATAAACATGTTTTTTTATGTTTTTGCTTCATGACTTTACCCTGCGACATTGCCCAGGAACAGAAGCGATGCGTGGAAAGCAGCACCCTCCAGCGACAGGTGAAAAAGGTGAGGAAGGCTCGGAACCGCAGACAAGAGTGGAACATGATGGCGTTTGACAAAGAGCTCCGTCCAGATCATCGCCACCCACAGACTCTACGGCGAGGGGCGTCTTCTGAGGGCTCACTCTCCCCAGAGGGCAGGTTTGTGCCAGTTTGGATGTGTGTGTGTGTGTGTGTGTGTGTGTGTGTGTGTGTGTGTGTGTGTGTGTGTGTGTGTGTGTGTGTGTGTGTGTGTGTGTGTGTGTGTGTGTATCCACACAGGGTGTGTGTGACGCGTCTAGTGCAGTAGAAGTAGAGAGATGTCTGTAGATAGTGCATGTTGCTTTCTGCTTGCTACTCTCTGCTTACAGCTACCGCCGCCAGCTAGCCCCCTCCGGGGGGTGAAAAGAGGAGCCGAGTGTGTAAGTCTCCTCCTGCTGGTACAAAGCCTCTCCACCACCAAGACTCCTTCAGTGCCTCCTCGTGGCCACACACGGATAAGGGTCTTTGCAGACCCCGAACTAAACTGAAGGGGATCTCGGAGCAGCAGTGGGCCCCAGAGACGTGGCGTATAGGCCCACCTTTGTGTGGAACACGCCCTGACGCCCGTCAACCCTGCCCCAACTATGGGTAAATAGCCCCATTGCCTTGTGGGTCAGCTTATTTAGGCAAAGGCTAAGGGAGCACACCCTGACAGAAAAGCAATGTGCTGAAGGCACCCCACAGCCATGTGGGTAAAACCGGGAGGCAGTATGGCTACGGGAGTAAACCCCAAATGAAAAATCTGTGCTCCGGGGACACACACATGGGCAGGTTTCCAGCAGACCGGATCTCTGGCAGTCCCCTGCAACTGCACTCACCTGAAGGTCGTCTCGAGTTTTTCTCGTGCCACTGGAATATGGTGGGTGTGGCCAAGATTGTGGGGGAAGGAACTGCGCGCACCATCCCTCACACAAATACACTCTTTGCGCAGGCTTCAGCTTCTTCCGAAAAGTCCTCTGGCGACAGGATAAAGCGACGGGGGCAGGTCAAGGATGTGACTGGGAGCTCCTAGCTTGAATCCTGCACAGAGGCGGCATGGGTGTGATGCATACTGAAGAAGGGAGGCTATACTGAAGAAGGGAGGCTATACTGAAGAAGGGAGGCTATCTACTGAAGCGGAAGCTGTTTCATTTCATACTAGCCATCTGGCACAGGGAGGTCCTGCCTCAAGAATGGAAAAACAGCAACATTGTCACCATCTACAAGAAGAAAGGAGATAAATCATCTTGTGGAAACAGTCGTGGTATCTCCCTTCTCTCAGTGGCCGGCAAGGTACTTGCGAAAATTATGCTTTCTCGCCTTTCATTTCTAACAGAGGGCATCCTCCCAGAGACACAGTGTGGCTTCAGAAAGAACCGAAGTACACTAGACATGATCTTCGCTGCCCGTCAAATCCAGGAGAAATGCAGGGAACAAAACAAGGACCTCTACATTACCTTTATTGACCTCACCAAGGCCTTTGACACAGTTGACCGTGATTTGCTCTGGAGCATCCTCAGGAAGTTTGGTGTCCCCCCCAAGTTTCTCAGCATCCTAAAACAGTTTCACGATGGTATGCAGGCCTGTGTACTTGTAGGCAGTGAACAGTCCCCCTCTTTCCCAGTGAAAGTAGGGGTGAAGCAGGGGTGTGTACTGGCCCCAGCGATCTTCAATCTTTTCCTGGCAGCAGCCACACTCCTATTCCGCCAGTCCATCACAAAGGATAGTGGTGTCTCCATCGAGTTTCGCCTGGATGGGAGCCTATTCAACATCCGGCGCCTACAGGCAAAGACGAAGATGTCAGGCACCAACATCCAGGAGCTGCAATATGCAGACGACTGCGCACTCCTCGCCCACACTCCTGATGCCATGCAGCATGCACTAGACACCATGTCATCAGTCTACCGCTCACTAGGTCTGGTGATCAACATCCAGAAAACAGAGGTTCTCATCCAGGAGAGGTCCCCATCCCCTACACCCCCTGTCTTTACCATCAGCGGCACACCCCTCAAACTCGTTGAGCAATTTTGCTACCTCGGCAGTACTCTGACCCCAACATGCCAGATCGATGATGACATCCAGGCTCGTATCAACTCAGCCTCCTCTGCCTTTGGAAGACTGCGCTCCCGGGTGTTTGAAAACAACCACCTTCGAACCTCAACGAAAGTGTCTGTCTACAGGGCGGTGTGTGTTTCAACTCTGCTGTATGGGTCAGAAGCCTGGACAATATACCGCAGACACATCCGCTGCCTTGATGCATTTAACATCAGATGTCTCCAACGCATTCTTGGCATCACATGGCAGGATCGAGTTCCTCATACGGACATCTTACAGCGCACTGAGTCCATGAGCATAGAGGCCACCCTGGCACAGCGACAACTCCGGTGGGTTGGTCACACCATCCGGATGCCAGGACACCGTTTGCCTCGTCAGATGCTTTATGGTCAGCTCCTTTCAGCCAGCAGAAAGCCCGGAGGACAAAAGCTGCGGTACAAAGACCAACTGAAAGGGATATTGAAGAGGTGCAACATCAAACCCTACGAACTTGAGACAGCTGCAGCCAATCGATCGTTGTGGCGCTCGCTATGCCATGACGGGGTCATGTATCTGGAGGAGTGTCGGAACCAACACCGGAGGGATCAGCGGAGGCGAAGACACCACCATGCAGTTCCAGAACCATCCCAGCCCCCTGATCCCGGCCTGACATGTCCCCACTGTGGCAGGACGTGTGGTTCCAGGATCGGACTTCATAGTCATATGGAGTGGCATCGTCGTCAGCAACGATAGCCACCGACCAGAGCAACAAAATGGAAGCTACGTCATCTTCGACTACGATGGACCGCCTAAGCAAAAGTGTGTGTGTGTGTGTGTGTGTGTGTGTGTGTGTGTGTGTGTGTGTGTGTGTGTGTGTGTGTGTGTATACATAGACATCTTATAAGTAGACGCAGCATCGACCGCTACTCCCTACTGGCGCTGACGAGACGCGGGGCCGCCATCTTGGAGTGGTGATCCGCTCCACTCAGTGCAATTCATTTGGCAGGAGCAATGAACTGTCAGCGCATTTAATTAATCTTTCCTCACTGAATACCACTGATTTTCACATGGTTTTTTGTCATAAGTGTAGCTATGATAAAGGACACATGTTTTGAGTGACCAGACGTCCGAGATCAAAACTGGGAATATAATCCCAGAGAAGGGGGAAAAAAACGGTCAGCTATTTTTAAGTTCAAGAAACAATATGATTGTTATATATACATGCGTATATCCTACATAAACAATGTATGAATACATTAGATATCTATATATCTTATAGACTGTATCTCTGTTGCTGCAGCAGCAAAGAGTTTATTCTGTCTTGACACTTTGTATCGATATTTTTTATTACATTCTTCCCTTGAATGATAATGTTTACAGTGATTGTTTTATATGTATTTTTTATGTAAGTCGCTTTGGATAAAAGCGTCTGCCAAATACTTAAACATAAACATATATAAACACCTGAAAGTCTTTATATCAGCTAAAACCACCAATCTGTTTCCCTGGATTTAGAATAAAACTAAATTCTGTCTTACCCAACAATGTTAGTATTTGAATATTGTTACTTGAAGACTTATTCCTGGTTACAATTATACTGTTAAAGTATTGTCTTATACTTTGCCTAAAATGAGAATGCATCATAATCAGTGGCGGCTGGTGAATTTTGTTTTAGGTGTCACAATCATTTATTTCAACTTTATGTTATTCAAGTATGACATTTTTAAATTTAATTTATTTCATTGACAAGCAATTCTATTATGGTCATACTCTTGTTTGCTAGCGGCTACGATTTCAGTACTATTGGAGATCTTTGCTCCTTCTCAACTCTGTGGTAGTATTATTTTCACAAAATACAACCAATAGTACGTTAATGTTAAATATTACTTGTGAAAAGTAATCCCCCGATTCCTTTTTTCAACAGTCCGCTCATTTGAGCAGGAAAATGCTGAACACCAGCTCGACATATTTGTTTTCTACCGGTCAACTGTCAGTTTAGGCTGCTCACCGGCTCCTCATCACCACTTCAAGATGGCGGCCGAATTTCTTGCGTATATATATATATATATATATATATATATATATATATATATATATATATATATATATATATATATATATATATATATATATATATATATATATATATGTCTTAATTGGATTATCCAAAAAAAATTGTGCTCGATACCGTGGTAGAGCGTAATATGCATGTGTGGGAAAAAATCACAAGACTATTTCATCTCTACAGGCCTGTTTCATGAGGGTTTCCTCAATCATCAGGAGATTTTTTTTTTCTCCTGATGATTGAGGAAACCCTCATGAAACAGGCCTGTAGAGATGAAATAGTCTTGTGATTTTTTCCCACACATACATATATATATATATATATATATATATATATATATATATATATATATATATATATATATATATATATATATATATATATATATATATATATATCAGGTTTTTTTCTTATTACATTGTCTTTTTGCTCTTTTCTTAAATTTTTACTGAGTTTTTTTGGTTTGTTTTTATTTCAATAATATGGGCGAGCCAGCAAAACTACAACTGTAGGCTACAAATGGCTGCCAGGCCACACCTTGAACACCCTACTGTAAACAAAGTATTACCCCAAAAAAGTCTGAAAAAGATGGTTTTATTATTGAGGGTGTCGTGGAAAGGGGTTGAGGTGCGGCCCGGAAGCCATTTTCATCCAGAATCATATTGTTCATTGTCCCTCTGCCTATTCCAATCCAAACTAATGAATATTCAATATATTATCCGAGATTTTACACTCAACTATGTGCTTTGTCAACTACAATAAATTGGGCCTGATCTTTTAAAGGTTTGCATGTAATAAAACACATGCAAACTTGATAGTACACGCAAAGCTGATCTACTAAACTTGCGCACAAAGGATTGCATCTCTTAAATGAGCAGAACAAGGAGCACAATCCATTTAGCCTCTCTTTCTTCATTAATATGCAGAATGTATGCTGATCATCAGAACACCCACAACACTGGGAGGAGGAGAGGCAAACATTATAATTTAGTACGCACAATTTGATTTATCAATGCTGAAACTGTTCAGAGGGGGCTGTATAGCATCTTTATTTAGTATGTCTGAAAAGTATGTGCAAACTGACATAGTTACGCACACCGCTGTAAGGAAGGGTGTGATCATGGTGGAAAGAAAATGGACAGAGAATCTTCTGTTCTACATGTGTGTGTCAACATGTTTGGACTGTCAGAAATAAAAAAACATTAGACACAAAAGCTAATACAAATAATAACAGAAGAAATTAACAAATTAAAAAGAGGGTTTGACAAAAAACAGACCATCTTTGAATCACAGTAAAACTAAAATAATGTTATTTGGTAACAGTAGAAGGGAAAGTCAAACACAAATAGATATTTAAAGAGTAAAAGAAAACACATTTTTGGGGGTAATAATAGATGATAAAATGAACTGGAAACCTCATGTAAAAAAATATACAACATAAAGTACCAAGAAACACGTCAATAATGAATAAGGCAAAATATTTTCTGGACCAAAAATTACTTCATATTCTCTACAACTGCAAATGTGCGCTTCATTCGTTACAAAAACGATTAATTAGAATAATACATAATGTTGGAGATAGAGAAATTACACACACTTTATTTATTGAATCATAAATATTGAAATTCAACGACTTGGTGCGTTTGCAAACAACTAAAATTATGTACAAGGCAAACTATAATCTGCTACCCAAGAATGTACAACAATTATGCTCAACAAAAGAGGAGAAATATAACTTTAGAGGAAAATCTTATTTAAAACATTTGTATGTGCGTACAACAGTTAAAACCATTTGCATATCAGTATGTGGAATTAAATTATGGTATGGATTAAGCAAAGAAATCAAACAAAGCACCAATATGATTCAGTTCAAGAGACTGTTCAAACTACAAGTGTTCACAAAGTACAAAGAAGAACACTTATGATGAACATCTTGAACCTTTTTTTTTTTTTTTTTTAAATAATGATTATTTATGTTTGTTTACTTACTATTGTATATTATCTATTTATTTATTTTTTTATTCACTGTTCTGTTACACACAGAAAAAAGGAAATGGGATAAAATTGATATGATATAAAAAGGGTTAATATTAAATAAACTCTGCTTCTTCCTACTCCTTTTCGAACGTGCTGTAATGAAACAACTGGAAAGATGTGATGCATTACATTGTATCGTATGCATGTTCGAAATAAACTGAAACTGAACTGAACATATCGTTTAGTCAGCAATATCATGTTTTCATGGTAAATGTAGCTGCTGGATATTTTAAGGGACATATTAAAACTAAATCAATCTTGGTGTCTGCTGGCATTTTTTTATTTAAATAAATGCTGTTTGTTTTTTCATTTATAAATTATATTATTATAATATATCTCCTTTATGAAAAAATGTATTTCAATATGCATTTTCTTGCGTTTGGATTATTCGAGACACATGATTGCGCTGTGATGAGACACCCTGCACAGCGCACCGTCAGTGTGGTAAAAAGTTGCTGTTGTGTAGATTGTGATTCTATATTTCAGAAACAGTGTTACAGATTATTGATGTGTGCTGCTAGTGCAATAACACCGAACACTGTTTGGAGAGCAAAACATCTTGATTGTGTAGGGAAATTAGTGTTTCCATGGTCACATCAGGTAGTATATTTTTTATATTATGGTTATGAGGGATCCACAAATTTAGCGCCGTCTTTATCCTTCTATCCCTCCTATGCGCTGAAACCGCTGATCCGGCCTTTCTGGGCCCGTTCATGGTTGTAGGTTTGGTTATCATTTTGAACTACATTTGCTGTTCACTCATGCTATTGTCTAATAATTTATGTCTACAAATACAACAATATTTTAATTTATAAAATACCCAGTTTTTTTCCTCCAGGCCTGACCTTCCGGAGTACCCTGTCCCTCCTGTGGCAGTCCACAGTACTTCGAACGCGCAACCCTCCCCACCTGCGGAGCACGAGTACCACTGTATTGACGTCAACTACAAGGGAACAAACACTGTGGAAGCTGCAGAGAAGATGAACGGCTCCATACGCT
Source organism: Entelurus aequoreus (assembly GCF_033978785.1). Classification (NCBI taxonomy): domain Eukaryota; kingdom Metazoa; phylum Chordata; class Actinopteri; order Syngnathiformes; family Syngnathidae; genus Entelurus; species Entelurus aequoreus. The sequence goes on along the minus strand of NC_084735.1, from coordinate 29,209,026 downwards.
CATCTGCGGATTACAAGTATGTGTTTTGCAACCACAGCTGGAATTAAATATTTTCATTTCGGCTGCAACCTAATCCTCCTTTTTGTTTTTCATTGTCAATCAGCTGCGCCAGCCCTCCAGCTGTGCCAGGCCCACATATCCCTTCTGCCCAGACAGCCTTCGCTTTCCCTCCAGCAGCAGCAGCTCACAATGGAGCCGCCATTCACGTAGGCCTTGGTTACCCACATCCACCTGTTCCTCCTCCAGGACCTCGCGTGCCTCCTCCTCCAGTTCCACCTCCCCCATCTCATCCGCCCCCAGCTGCCCCTTCTCACCTTTCCGAACTTGTCGGAAACAAATTAAAACCAGCGAATGGCAGAAGTGATCTGCTATCTGCAATCCGCATGGGTTCGTAACTTAGTCATGAGAGTTTTCAACCGTTCCAGTGATATTTTTGTAATTTTTTGTATTATGGTTATTAGGCATCCAGCTGAAAAAAGTGCAAGAGCAGCAAGAGATGCAGAGCAAGCGTGACCCTGTGGGGAATGACGTGGCCACCATCTTGTCCCGGCGCATTGCAGTGGAGTACAGTGAATCTGAAGATGACTCAGAGCTGGATGACAATGACTGGTCAGACTGACAGCTGTGCCACTAAGAATAATCATTCTGTGACATGTGCAGTCTCGCGTCTTTGGAAGAAGAACTTGTTTGACAGAGAAACTTATAATGACATACATTTAACCAGCCATTATTTTGTGCATGATTTCCCGTTTTTATCAGTTTATCCGGGGAATATGGGCAGCACGGTGGAAGAGGGGTTAGTGCATGTGCCTCACAATACAAAGGTCCTGAGTAGGGTTGGGTATCGTTTGAATTCGAACTATTCCTATTCCGATTCCTGACGATTCTCGATTCCGGTTCTTTAAAGAGGCAGGGTCAAAAAAAAGTTTAGGGTATTTTAAATGAGCTAGCTAACCTACAGTCTTTCTGAATGAAATAGTCTGACTTTCTCCATCAATTTTAATTCTATTAACTTTTTATGAACTTTACTATAAATTCCTCACAGGGCTGTTTTCAACTAGAATATAAATATCAAATCTATGAACTTGAATATAAATATTATAAATTATGAATACATTTTCCCAGGGGTACACTTTCCTCAAGAGAGCTTTATTTTTTAAAACCTCATGAAAACACATTTACACATAAGTGTATGATGCTGCAGGAAACCTCATGAAAACACATTTACACATAAGTGTATGATGCTGCAGGAAACCTCATGAAAACACATTTACACACACAAGTGTATGATGCTGCAGGTACTTAAAAATGTTACCGTGCTCCCACTGATGGGCTAACCTGGTGCAGAAAAGCAAATAAACAATAAGAAACAATTTGCAAAACCCAGTCCAGATTAGCAGCAGGTACAGTATAAAATCAGAGACAGATCTTGTTTAGGAAAATGACCATATCCGCCTTCTCAGGCAGGATGCGTGAGCGTTCTGGACAGATAGTGTCTCCTGCTGTGGAAAATACATGTTCGCTGGGTGTGGAAGAAGATTGAACGCATAAATAGGAGAAAGCGAGATATGACAGCAAAGGATAAGTCTTTTGTTGGTTCCACCGGACCACCACCATGCAGCAGGGTCGTCAGACATAAGTATCGGTGGAACGTCCTGGGACATCTGCAGCTCTCTCTCCACTCGTTTCTTGATGGACATGGAGCTCTGTTATTTGGCGGTTATTTCATTTTTTTTTGTAAAGTAAAGCCACACTTTCGACCGCCGATGCCCGCTATCCATGCTTGAGCTTGACTGACTCGCTCGGCTATGCTAACACTTCCGGCGGTGGGCGCTTCTTCGTTGGTGTTCAGCGGCTTCTTCTTCCGGTTCGGCGGACATATTTTTTTCCGGTCGGCGGACTGGTATCGAAAATAGGAATTGAAATTTAAACTTTTGAACGATTCCGGGAGAATCAGAAAGTTAGTCCCGGTTCCAATCGATACTTGATACTCGATACCCAACCCTAGTCCTGAGTAGTCCTGGGTTCAATCTCGGGCTCGGGATCTTTCTGTGTGGAGTTTGCATGTTCTCCCCGTGACTGCGTGGGTTCCCTCCAGGTACTCTAGCTTCCTCCCACCTCCAAAAACATGCACCTGGGACAGGTTGATTGGCAACACTAAATTGGCCCTAGTGTGTGAATGTGAGTGTGAATGTTGTCTGTCTATCTGTGTTGGCCCTGCGATGAGATGGCGACTTGTCCAGGGTGCACCCCGCCTTCCGCCTGATTGTAGCTGAGATAGGCTCCAGCGCCCCCCGTGACCCCGAAGGGAATAAGCGGTAGAAAATGGATGGATGGATCCGGGGAATATTTACATGAACATATAGTGAAGCTTCAGTCAGGGCATATCTTAACACTGAAATTAAACACAAATGCTTCAATAATGACCAGTATACAGTGGAAGTGAACACTACTATTTGTGTCTACACGTATTCCTCCCAAAATCATATACAAGTGTTCCATTTCAGTTTTTGTGCAAGTAACTGATTATTGTTATTCCTCAAAACTATTGCATTGTGATAATTTCCCTATATTTTTCCTCTCTCTTCTTAAATTCAAATACAGTAGTGTACTCAGTTACAGAACAGTGATTCCTGTACAGCTAAAATGATAATGACCAAAAATGCAGTATGGATTGTAATTATAAATTATAATAATGTCAATAAAAATATATGCTCTATATATTCAAAATGAAGACCCCTTGTATTGTCTTTGCATGGAGTGCTTCTCCTTTATTTTCTGTCATGATCTCCCAGAAGGACATTTTCTGTGCCTCCCCCTATCCCCGGATTGAATTACTATTGAGAAGTTGATACTATGTATTTATTTAATAACTTTATTATCAAAGTAGATGAATGAAATAAGATGCAGCTTAAAAGCATCTTTAAAAAAAGCCTTTTTCTAAAAAGTATCTGTAGGTACTGCTCTTAACTATGACTGATGTTGATGTAAAATACGTTTTTATAAATAGTTTTTAATCCTATTTTAGTTTCTATTGCTTGTCTCTTTTCAACTCTGTAGCAGTTTGAGATTCCAGAAATACGAAGTGCGTTATAAATAATATGTATCATTGGTATTAACAACTTAAACCAATTTCCATGTTAAGTTTTTGAGTCAATTTGTAACATTTAAGACTGCTTAGTCTGTGTGATTCTCAAAACACAGAAAAAAGTGCAAATGATTCACTAGGGTTATGCACTTTTTAAACGTAACTCGGTAAAATAAAAACATTTAAAACTGTAAACATTGGTCACTTGTCAGCGTTCTCAGCTTATTGCTTTTCTAAAATATGTTCTATTAAATATTTCTTGTATTGTAGTTTTTTAAGTTTCCCTAAACATAAAGTCCACACAGAAGACAATTTAAAAAAGCCTTGATCCCTGAATTATTTAAAACTGTCCACTATTGTACATCAGTTTGAGTATTTTTTTATGAAACACAATTAACATTTGAAAATGATTTTTTAACTTATTTTACAGCATTAATCTGTTTTTTATTAACTTATTCAACTCCAATGCAATGTATTCTTATATTTCTTTATTAAAAACTCCCAATAAACACAAGCGCCAAGTCATTTCGGTGGTTGGATGACACTATCAATGATGTCCAGCAGGTGTCAGTAGCGTAATAAACCGTCAAACTCCTGACTCAGAAACTGGGGTGCTTTAGCCGCCATGTTGGCTCCAAACTAGTGACTCACAGGCGGCGCCGGGGCGTCCATTTGAGCCGGAATGACGATGTTTGCTTGCTTCCCGTGACTGTCCCGTGCCTGTCAGGTGATTAGCACAGCTCAGCTTCTCTCTTCAAAGACGCGAGTAACGAATCTGGATAACTGTACATCTTTGCGAGGTAGGACATATGTCGCGGCACTATTGTTTCATTTGAACCGATTTATGTTTCTTATCCGTACTACTGGAGCGCCAAGTATTCCGAACGTAATGTCGATTTATTAGGTTTGTTGCATTGATGACGTTAGCATGTCGTTGCTAGCTTAGCTAGTCAGCTGACTTGTACGTGTATGAACACGCACTCCTCAGCTTTGCAGCTATAAATGGTCGAACCGAGAAAGCTAATGTGACACAAATGAAACAGTTATAATATGCAGTATGTTATCAAAGGTTTAGCGGCCTCATTTGTGCAACCTCGTGACTCTGTGCTGTCAGGCTCGGTCATTCACATACTGCAGCATCGGCCGGATCATCATGTCCACTGGCTTGTTGTTGTCATTTGAGATGATGTTGATCAGCTTGGTTAAATTGCCCGTCGGCGCCTCATGCATGTCTCACTGGTTCTTTCAGAAGAACAGCTGTCAAGATGGACACCTCGAAACTCCCAAAGATCCGGGATGCGGAGCGAGAAAGCCAGTTTGGATATGTCCATGGAGTTTCTGGACCAGGTATGGTTTACTGATCTTTAAGGGGAAATAATATGCATCAGCGAGCATCCGGGTGTCTAAAGCTTTATCTTTAATACATGCATTACATACACATGGTTTAGATCAGACCTGGGCATTGTGCGGCCCGCGGGCCGCATCCGGCCCTTTGTACGTCCCTGTCCGGCCCGCGTGAGGCCAATTATAAATTACAAAATAAATTTTAAAAAGCATCTATTTCGAGTGTGCAATACAACGGTGCTGCTTTTGTTTTGAAAAGCGTTATTTGTATTACTTCCGTGTGGACGTATGCTCGTGCGCGCAGCGGCAATCTCAAATTACAAAATAAATTTAAAAAAACATCTTTGTCGTGCGTGCAATACAACTGTGCTGCTTTTATTTTGAAAAGTGTTATTGTGCGTATGTCCTGTGAGGGAAGGCGCACAGCGACTAAAAAGAGAAAAGTTGATGACGAATGGCGTGTTTTCAACAAGACAAGTAAAGGTAAAGCTGTGTGCTTATTTGTGGTACACACGTTGCTGTGTTTAAAGAATATAGTGTAACGACCTGCTGAAGTAGATGTTGTCTTCTTGAGTTGCGTAAATGAGGAGTGAGGAGACGTGCGTGTGGAAGGAACGAGATATGTTGAGCTGTGTTAGTATAGCTTGCTCAATAAAAGTTTAAAAAGAGCGTCAGACTTGATGTGCACTTCTTCTGGACACTACAATTGGTGGCAGAAGTAAAACTTTGCGAATACTGCACTGTTTGTGTGCTACGTCATCGGGAGGTACGTGCCAAGTGAGGAGCTCCCCGCAAAGAGAGAGAGAGAGAGAGTGTTTACAGGTGCAGCCACGCTGCTTGCCACGGGGGGAATTCCGCCCTCAATGAAGACTCCCAGGTTTGATGGCAAGGCGAACTGGGAGGCATTTAATCCCACTTCTGACATCAATTGTAGCGTCCAGAAGAAGTGCACACCAAGTCTGATGCACTTTTTAAACTTTTATTGAGCATGCTATACTAACACAGCTCAACTTATCTCGTTCTTTCCAAAAGGAAAACCAATCCTCACTCCTCATTTCCGCAACAGCAACGCTTCCTCCTTCTTCGCCAATCACCTTACAGGCGTGCTACGTTCACAACGTTTTCTTATCTGGTTAAATAAAGGTTTTACAACAAAGAGGATGCAGGATAAAGTGACAGAAATTGAAATTTTTGTATTGTAATATACATCAGGAAGTGTTGTGTAAGAAAGTGTTAAAAATAAAACCATCAAAAGCCATCTGCTTTTGTATAAAGATAAGTTAGGTTAAATGAAAATATTATTATTATTATTATCTATCTTACGGTATATCAAAAATAATTTGAGCAAAATTTAATTGAAATATTGTCAGTGTGGCCCCCCAGCAGTGCTCAGGTTGCTCATGCGGCCCCCGGTAAAAATTAATTGCCCACCCCTGGTTTAGATGCTTCCGCACAAAATTGAGCGGGTAAAACTGCAGTTCACTGCACACAGCAGATCCTTATTTCCAGTAGCAGTGTATTGATCACCAGCGAGTTTTGAGGCCTAATATGATCTCCTATCCACAGTGGTGACTGCTACAGCGATGGCTGGAGCCGCCATGTATGAGCTGGTCCGCGTAGGCCACAGTGAGCTGGTGGGAGAGATCATCCGCTTGGAAGGAGACATGGCCACTATCCAGGTCTATGAGGAGACTTGTATCCTGCCTCACAATCAGGAGATCCGGGTTTGAATCTCTGTTGGATTATCCCGCTGTGTGTGGAGGTGTTAATGGTTGTCCGTCACCCCATTTAGGACAAGAGGCATAGAAAATAGATGATTTTGAGTTGGTTTCCCTGACTTATAGCGCAACAGCTGGCGTGTCTGTGGGTGATCCTGTTCTTCGCACAGGTAAACCCCTCTCTGTAGAGTTGGGACCAGGAGTCATGGGCTCCATCTTTGACGGCATCCAGCGTCCACTGAAAGACATCAATGACATCACACAAAGCATCTACATCCCGAGAGGAGTGAACATCGGAGCCCTAAACAGAGACATCAAATGGGAGTTTGATCCTAACCAGAGTCTGCGGGTAAGAAAAGTGTGGCTATATTAGTGTTAATTACATAGACTAATATTTGTGTCTTAGATATCGTCAACAACCTATTTTCCCCTGACTAAAATAAGATGAAAACTAATCAAAACAAATGCATGTTAACTAAGACAAAAACAAGATTAACTGACACTTTAGTCAACAAATAAAAACGAGATGAAAATATTGGCAAACGAAATCCAACCATACTTTATTTTGTCTTGTAGATGAGTGGGACAGTTCGTAATATATGAAATTACAGCTCTTTAACAACGTACATATGAAAGAGGGGGCGGGAGTTAGTTATGAAAGAGAGCCAATCAAAGGCTTTTCCTTGTGAGATAAGAAGTTTGATGTCTCACCACCAAAACAAAAATGTATGGATTTTAACGTGTTCCACATCGTAATGTGGGAGAAAGTGAAGAGGACACGTGTCATTTTGAAGCTAGAATGCCATCAGCAGGTGAGTCATCGTTACCTCTACACAACTCTAAGTAAAAGCTAATTCTACCGTATTACCAACTTATTTACAAAAAATGGTCAAGTAACTTTCTCTGCCTCAAGGAACCATTTATTTAATGGTAAATCTAAAGGCATGACAACTTTTAATGTAGTCCAACACGCCTGCGTCACATGTGCATCAAAAATAGGAAGTGGATGCAGTTTTTCCTATTTATTTGAGACTGACATTTAATGGCAAATGAAAGGCTCCAGCCCGCTGCGAGTCCGATATGGAAAATCAGTAGAAAATGGATGGGTGGATGGAGAAAATTTGCCCCACCACATATGTGTAGTTGTTGCAAGTTATGATGAACACATGCATTGTAACTCCATTTCACAACACACATTTTTTACATACCTGCTTTGCCAGAGAAGTAACATAAAAAATAGAAAAGCACTTGAAAGATATTTATATGCATTGACCTGTGGAGCAAAGAATGACTAAGTACATCATTCCTGATCTTAGGATCATGCTACTTTTATGTTAAATGCTTTGCCGGTAATCTAAAATAAATGTGCTTTCAAATAAAGAGGCTTTATCTTTTATACTTTATATTTTAGTTGACTACATGTCCTGTACATTTAGCTGACTAAAATGTTTAATTTCGTTGACTACAACTAGACTAGAACTAAATTCCAGTACTATCTATAAAAGCCACTAGGTGCCAGTATTGCATTGTAAAACCATACAGTACCATTTCCATTCATTGTCTGTCTTTATAGGGGGTGCGTTTTTTTTTTAGAATATCGTCTATCCTTTACAATCATAATGAAAGATATGATGACGGATGTATTTATTTTTCATTTTTTAAATGCGATCAATAGTCCGCTTACAATACAGCCTATGGGAGCCGCTCTATTAGGCCTAAAAAGCCCCTAAAACATTCAAACACCTCCTTTAAGGTTTTGTATACATGATGTAAGTATATATGTAATGTTTTAACGGACACATTTACAATAACATTTAGTATTTACGTATTTTGCTCATTTTAATCATACGAGGCGCATTAATTAAACAACGCATCACAATCTTAGCTTTTTTTCACTGATTACTACTCACTGCAGACTTCATGAAAGACAGCAGACCTAATAAAACATCACTTACTGTACAATGTCTACTGTCATTAGGTTGCTGACTGCTAAGATGTTCATATATTCCCATCTTCGCAAAGAAAAGTGGGGCGGAACTAAGCGTCTTTCCGTGTTGTTCTTGCCATTCCGGGGTCTAAATTGTCTGTCAAAGTGTACCAACTTGTCTGAATATATCCTTGTCCCTTTACTATTTTTATGATCTACAATAAAGTTTGACGGGCAAGGAACCAAAGAGGCAGCTGATCAGTCGATCATGTCAACATTAGCACACAAGCGCTCGTGATCACGGTGCTGCCATAAATAGTTTGTCTGTGTTAGTGCTTACTATAAAAATATCACTAATACTTGGTTAATATTAAAGTCACAAAATGTAAATGTATTGTTTCCACTTTTTTGGATGATTGTTTTTATTATTTACGTTTATTATGAGTTAGAATGCATGAAAAAAAATACATTTGTCGTCATCTCTTTTTCATAAAGATTGTGAACGATAGGAAAAATTCCAAAAAAGGGCAGTCCCCCCTTAAAGACGGAGCAGTTTTATTGTATTTAAGTTTTATTATACAGTGCTTTACATTAATTTCCTCTGATTTGAATGTTAGAATGTTGTTAAATCAATCTCCTGTACAATGAAGGCCTAATGATGGCAGGAATTTGACACTGAAATAATTTACACTTGCACGCCAAAATATTCAACCCTCATAATGAATTCTATTTATATTCTATTGTATTTGCAAAGTCCATAAACTTGCAATAGTTTACGCCAGACCAATAAAACTATTTAAATAGTTCAACACATAACATTTCAAACAGTATTATTTTTTAAATTGGCAATCTTTTTGTGCATTCGTGAAATAAATGTAGTTTGTAATGGGAAGGTTGACCGATTCTGAATGCAACTATAGTATTATGTATATTTCACTGAGAAATTATTATTTATAATTTTTTTACCAATTAATAACACCATGTTTTTTTAGTTAATAAAAAGCTGACATTTTACTGGCAGCTTCTTTGATATCCACTCTATCTGCCCTCCAGCTGCTTAAATACAAATATTTGTTTTCCCCCTTTGAAGGTTGGCAGTCACGTTACAGGTGGCGACATCTACGGCATGGTGTTTGAAAACTCCCTCATTAAGCACAAACTGATGCTTCCACCTCGCAGCAGAGGCACCGTCACCTACGTAGCTCCTTCCGGAAACTATGACGTCTCTGTAAGTGTACATTAAAATGCATAAGAATGAATAAGAAGCGACTGTGAGTGTCTGCCATTGTTGCATTCAGGATGTGGTTCTAGAGCTGGACTTTGAAGGCATCAAGGAGAAGTTCACTATGGTGCAGGTGTGGCCGGTGCGGCAAATCCGCCCAGTGACTGAGAAGCTGCCTGCCAATCATCCCCTGCTCACTGGTCAGAGAGTCCTGGACGCTCTTTTCCCGTGAGGATGTTTTTATTAAGAAAGACTTGCCTTTGTGATGTGTGCTTTGAAAAAAAACAGCTGTCTTTGCTTTTGCAGCTGCGTGCAAGGTGGCACCACAGCCATCCCCGGCGCCTTTGGATGTGGAAAGACCGTTATCTCCCAGTCATTGTCCAAGTACTCCAACAGTGATGTCATTGTCTATGTTGGATGTGGAGAGCGTGGGAATGAAATGTCAGAGGTGCTGCGAGATTTCCCAGAGGTTAGTCCAACAACAACACTTGGACAAATAAAGGTCGTGATTAAAACTGTTGATTGTAAACGACCGCACTGCTCCTTCCCTACAGCTCACGATGGAAGTTGATGGCAAAGTGGAGAGCATCATGAAGAGAACGGCACTTGTTGCTAACACATCCAACATGCCTGTGGCTGCCAGAGAGGCTTCTATCTATACAGGTACTAAGCATTAAAAAGTGCATAGTTCAGTCACATTCCAAATATTTCTAACAAATCTAATAATACTAATAAATGCCTCACCCTTGATGGAGGTGTTTTATCTGGCAGCTGAAGTTAAAAGGGAAAGTAAAAATCCTTACATCTATTAAAGAGTCCTGGTACACAAAATACATGACATCTGTAAAGTGGAAGTTTACAGTTCGGTTTAAAGAGAACGTGGTAAAAACTTTACCCCAAGTAAATAGCCCTGGTACCCAGCCTAGAAAGTATTTGTTAAGATTAAGTTTACAGCAGACATGCTTGATACCCCGCATACATGGCATCTGGAAAGTTGAATTTACAGTGTAGTTAAAAGAAAAAGTAGTGAAAACCTTACCACTAAGAAAGAACCCTGTTACTCAACAGACATGACATCTGTAAACCTGAAGTTTACAGTGGAGTTAAAGGAGAAAGAAATAATAATAATAATGAATTGCATTTGTTACGCACTTAACATTTGTTAAAATCTCAAAGTGCTACAAAGTATTACAAATAAAAATAGAAAGTAAGAATATATAATAAAAAATAAAAATAAAAATGAATCATGACACACACTAGATAAGCACTAGATAAAACAGAAACATGGATAAAAATAGAAATAAGAGCATGAAAGCACTGGATAAAAAGTAGTAGAAAGTAGTAAAGTAGAAAGTAGTAAAAACCTTACCTCTAATAAGGATCCCTGGTACGCAGCATACAAAGCATTTGTTAAGCTGAAGTTTACAGTGGATAAGCTTCATACTCAGAATACAAGGCATCTGTAAAGCTGAAATTTACAGTTTAGTTGATTGAGAACATAGTGAAAACCTTACCTCTAATAAAGAGCCCTGGTATTCAGCAGAATTGGTATTTGTAAAGCTGCAGTTTACAGTGGAATTAGTAAAAACTTTACCTCTAATAAAGAGCCCTGGTACCCAGCAGACATGGTATTTGTAAAGCTGAAGTTTACAGTGGAATTAAAAGAGAAAGTAGTAAAAACTTTATCTCTAATCAAGAGCCCTGGTACCCAGCAGGCATGGTATCTGTAAAGCTGACCTTTACAGTGGAATTAAGAGAAAGTTTTAAAAACATTACCTCTAATAAAAAGCCTTGGTACCCAGCGTACAAAGCATTTGTAAGGTTGAAGTTGACAGTGGATAGGCTTGATACCCAGCAGACATGGCATCTGTAAAGTGGAGGTTTACAGTGAAGTTAAATGAGAAATTAGTAAAAACCTTACCTCTAATAAATAGCCATAGTATTCAGCAGACATGGCATCAGTAAAGCTGATGTGTACATTGAAGTTGAAGGAGAAAGTAATAAATGCCTTACTGCTATAGAGGGCTGATACTTGGCATACACAGTATATGTAAAGCTGAAGTTTACAGATGACTGAAACGGCAAAGTAATGTATGTACGCCTTTTAGCTCAAACAGTTGCTTGGTACTCACACACATGACATCTGTAAAGCTGGATACTACCACTGTCTGGTATTCTAGTAAGATCTTGATGAAATGTTGGCGTCTGCAGGGATCACTCTGTCTGAGTACTTCAGAGACATGGGTTACCACGTCAGCATGATGGCCGACTCTACGTCGCGATGGGCTGAAGCTCTGAGAGAAATCTCTGGAAGATTGGCTGAAATGCCTGCTGGTGAGTTCATGTCACGTGCAACCTATTTATACGGCAAAAAAGATCTGAATTTGTGAACCCTGTCGTTCATTTTGTTGTGTGCAGACAGCGGCTACCCAGCCTACCTGGGCGCCAGGCTTGCCTCTTTCTATGAACGAGCGGGACGCGTAAAATGCTTGGGGAACCCTGAGAGAGAAGGCAGCGTCAGTATCGTTGGAGCGTAAGTTTTTAAATTACAAGTTTATTAAAAGTTATGTATGTTGTGTATTAGTCATATTTATATGCTAACTTTACTAGTGTGTCGCCCCCTGGTGGAGACTTCTCAGACCCTGTCACCTCCGCCACTCTGGGCATCGTTCAGGTAAGTAATCATTACTTAACGTTCCACTTTTGCTTTGTGCTCGTGTGTGAGCCATTTCCTTTTCCTCAAAGGTGTTCTGGGGCTTGGACAAGAAGTTGGCTCAGAGAAAACATTTCCCGTCCGTAAACTGGCTGATAAGCTACAGCAAGTACACCCGAGCCCTGGACGAATACTACGACAAACACTTCCCTGAGTTTGTGCCCCTTCGTACAAAAGCCAAAGAGATCCTCCAGGAAGAGGAGGACCTGGCTGAGATCGTGCAGCTCGTAGGGAAGGTGAGGAACTGAGAGGTAAAGGTAAGACGCTAGGAGAACATCGTCGTCATGGTTACATTTTGTTGTCAGGCTTCTCTGGCGGAGACCGACAAGATCACGCTGGAAGTGGCGAAGCTCATCAAAGATGACTTCCTGCAACAGAATGGTTACACACCTTACGACAGGTGACCACAAAACCTAAACAGCTTGATGAAAAACGTCCTCATCTGACGCTGTCCCACCTCCACCAACAGGTTTTGTCCCTTCTACAAAACTGTGGGCATCCTCTCCAACATGATCGCATTTTACGACATGGCCCGACACGCCGTAGAGTCGACTGCACAAAGTGATAACAAGATCACCTGGGCCATGATCAGGGAGCACATGGGGGAGATCTTGTATAAGGTCAGCTCCATGAAGTTTAAGGTATGTATTGTTGCTTCTCTTCCCTCATTGCCTCAGTAACATAACAAATACCTAATGGATTACATTTTATTTTCTGTGTTTTTTTTAATGAAAGAGTCTAAAGGCCAAACTGAAACTAAAATACATCTTTAAAAAAATACCCCAAATAAGTTTTGCAAAAAACTTTTTTTAAACAATAAGCTTGTATTATTCTCAGGAATCAAGTTGTAATTGTACAAGAAAAAAAACTTACATGTTGGAATTTTTAGAGGGACAATCAAAAATGTGTTTCTAATATTGGAAATGTTATCATCCAAAAAAAATTCTGTGTGAATTTTATGAGAAAGCAATCATGATTTCATAAGAAATTAAGTTTAACGAATGAATATGAAAAATGTACATTCGTGACATTGTTCTCAAAAATCTACAACTAGACATTGTTCTCAAAAATCTAGTTGTAATTGTAGAAGGAAAAAGTATTAATTTATTAACTCAACAAAAATAATCTTGGAACTTAAAGAGGGAATATAAAAATATGTTTATAATTGTGATATTACAACTTCACTCAAAAAAAATTCAGAATTTTACAAGAACACAATCATGTCATTTCAAAAACTGATACGTTTTAAATACGAAAATGTACTTTGTAACATACGGGGGGTGATGGAAATGATTTAATCTTAGATGCATCATGACTTGGACATCCATCCATCCATCCATCTTCAACCGCTTATCCGGAATCGGGTCGGGGGGACAACAGCTCCAGCAGAGACCCCCAGACTTCCCTCTCCAGAGCAACATTTGCGACTTCCTCCTGGGGAATCCCGAAGCGTTCCCAGGCCAGAGAGGAGATGTAATCCCCCCCATCTGGTCCTTGGCCTGCCGCGGGGCCTCCTCCCAGTGGGACGTGCAACAAGGACCTCCCTAGGGAGACGCTCGTGAGGCATCCGCACGAGATGCCCGAACCACCTAAGCTGGCTCCTTTCCAAGCGAAGGAGCAGCGGCTCTACTCCGAGTCTCTCTCGGGTGACTGCACTTCTCACCCTATCTCTAAGGGAGATGCCAGCCACCCTTCTGAGGAAACTCATTTCGGCCGCTTGTATCCGCGATCTTATTCTTTCGGTCATTACCCACACTTCATGACCATAGGTGAGAGTAGGAATGTAGATAGCTCGGTAGACCGAGAGCTTTGCCTTCTGGCTCAGCTCTCGTTTCGTCACAACAGTGCGGCAGAGAGACTGCAATACTGCCCCAGCTGCTCCGATTCTCCGGCTGATTTCCTTCTCCATCTTTCCCTCACTCATGAACAAGACCCCGAGATACTTAAACTCCTCCACCTGGGACAGAGTCTTGTACCCTACCCGGACTGTACAAACCATCGGTTTCCTGCTGAGAGCCATGGCCTCAGATTTGGAGATGCTGATCCTCATTCCAGCCGCTGAACACTCGGCTGCGAACCGATCCAGTGAGAGCTGAAGGTCACGAACCGAAGGTGCCATCAGGATCACATCATCTGCAAACAGCAGTGATGCAACCTTTAGCCCCCCGAGACGTATACCCTCTCCGCCATGGCCACGACTCCGCCTAGAAATCCTGTCCATGAAAATCACAAACAGGATAGGTGACAGAGCGCAGCCCTGGCGGAGACCAACCCCCACCGACTTGGACATTATTTTTTCATTACATATATGTGAAATAAAGTAATACAGGCGATTCTAAAATGTGCAAAGAACGCAGACACACACGGGGCAAAACACATGCAGGAAGAGAGGAGATGCCATGCTAACTGCTAAGCCGGCTTGAATGTGTAGTCTGCACCATGACTAGGAAAGGTTGTTTGCATTGGGTCATACAAGTAAATTATGTGCTTCTAATGTTAAGAAAGTAGACATTGTGGTCATTGACCTAAGTTTTTCACACAGTCCTCAAAATGGTGACAATTTGCCACCTGTCAAACCCTTGGGTACTTAAAATGTAATTAGAACACATCGTGCCGTCATATCGTGGGCTAAATTGAAGATGCCGGCGGGCGCATTTCGCTCGCGGGCCAAAGTTTGGACACCACTGATATAAATCAATACAATCAATTATGTTTGTGTACATTTTGTAAAAATAGGAATTGTTATTTGTGTTTATGTTGCACACAGACGTATTTGAGTGACGGATCGGAAGCCATATTGAGTGTTGCAAGTGTAATGCTGGATCGTCCTGTTTGTAGTCAAAAGACAAAACTAATTGAAACACATTTCAGCAAAAGCAACTTTATTGATTGTTATTATTATCTAAATGTTTTGCTTTTTTGAGTAGATTAATATTGGCCTATGGATTAATGGATCGCTAGGAGGACCGTGGATAAAATGTGGTCGTGAATAAAGTGCGTTCACTTCAAACTGACACAGCATGCGTGACTTTGAGGAACTTTTGAAGGGGAAATATTGTTTTGGTACAAACTTTTGTGTGGTGTTGCTTCCTTACTTGTCATTATTTAAAACTGAAAGTTTATGTGTAGCGGCGGCAGCTGAACTGAATGTGACTGCGTGTCATAATTGCGTCGGTCAGCTGGAACAAAAAATACCGATAGCATTGATTGATTGAGACTTTTATTAGTAGGTTGCACAGTGAAGTACATATTCCGTACAATTGACCACTAAATGGTAACACCCGAATAAGTTTTTCAACTTGTTTAAGTCGGGGTCCACTTAAATTGATTCATGATACAGATATATACTATCATATATACTATCATCATAATATAGTCATCACACAAGATAATCACATTGAATTACTTACATTATTTACAATCAGGGGTGTGGAGGGGGTGGGGGGTAGGATATGGACAGCAAGTAGTGGACATAAAGAGAGAGAGAGAGAGAGAGATCAGAAGGCATAAGAAAAAGTACCTGCATTTGATTGTTTACATTTGATGATTAGCAATCCGGGGAGGGTGTTAGTTTAGGGTTGTAGCTGCCTGGAGGTAAACTTTTAGTGCGGTTTTGAAGGAGGATAGAGATGCCCTTTCTTTTATACCTGTTGGGAGCGCATTCCACATTGATGTGGCATAGAAAGAGAATGAGTTAAGACCTTTGTTAGTTCGGAATCTGGGTTTAACGTGGTTAGTGGAGCTCCCCCTGGTGTTGTGGTTATGGCGGTCATTTACGTTAAGGAAGTAGTTTGACATGTACTTCAGTATCAGGGAGGTGTAGTGGATTTTATAGACTAGGCTCAGTGCAAGTTGTTTAACTCTGTCCTCCACCTTGAGCCAGCCCACTTTAGAGAAGTGGGTGGGAGTGAGGTGGGATCTGGGGTGGAGGTCTAGAAGTAACCTGACTAGCTTGTTCTGAGATGTTTGGAGTTTAGATTTGAGGGTTTTGGAGGTGCTAGGGTACCAGGAGGTGCATGCGTAATCGAAAAAGGGTTGAACGAGAGTTCCCGCCAGAATCCTCGAAGTGCTTTTGTTGACCAGAGAGGAGATTCTGTAGAGAAATCTCGTTTGTTGGTTAACCTTTCTGATTACCTTGGTTGCCATTTTATCACAGGAAAGGTTAGCCTCTAGAATGGAACCTAGGTAGGTGACCTCATCTTTCCTGGTGATAAAAAAAGCAGTATCGTTAGTCCAGAATCTTCACGGTCCTCGTGGACCGACCTAATTAGGAACCGGTACCACAAAATACCAGTACTCGGTAAACATCCCTAGTGTTAGCAAACATTTTAAAATGGCTTAGCAAACACTTTAGCATGTGGTAGCAAACATTTTTCGCATGGGTTACCAAAAATTTTATAAAGTGTTGGCAAACATTGTATCATGATGGTGTTTTGTGTCTGTCAGGACCCCGTTAAGGATGGTGAAGCTAAGATAAAAGCAGAGTACTCCCAGCTGCTGGAGGACATGCAGAATGCTTTCCGGACCCTGGAGGAATGAGTTCTTCCTCACCTCTTAAACCCCACCCCCAAGTGTGATAGTGTAGTAAAGTGCAGATTAAATGGTCCTATTTCTGAATGTCATGTGAATTGCTTTTGTGTTTACTCTCCCCTGTTGACATTCCATATCACATGCACACATTTGACATTGTTGGTTTACTGTCTACTGTAATATGGACCAGTCAGCTCTTATTTATTCCTCTATCATCATGTTGCAATAAAACAAGTCAGGTGCTGCAAAGACAGGAAGTCTCATGGGAACGTGCACATGACTAAAGGGACAAGAGGAATGAGGGGCATCTTCCATTCCCTCTTACCTCCATAGTGTGATATATTATGTGATATTATGTGTTGCTATTGTGTGTAAAATGTGAACGGATGAGTTGTGTTGTGACAAAACAAAAGTGTTTATGTAAAGTTGTTGTCTCATGAAATAAAAAAGTGAAGTATGCAGTGGTATGTTGCTGTTTTATCTTTAGTTCACCGATTGATTGATTGATTGATTGAAACTTTTATTAGTAGATTGCACAGTTCAGTACATATTCTGTACAATTGACCACTAAATGGTAACACCCAAATAAGTTTTTCAACTTGTTTAAGTCGGGGTCCACGTGCATGGGCATGAGATGTTATTTTAATCAGCTTTGTGAAGTGATGCCAACAGTTGTCATCTTTAACTTTTATACTGCTAAATATGGAACGTCCAAGAGCTGCAAAGCAAGCATGTGCTGCACATGGGCAGATCATGATGCGCTTACTTGCTGGTAGCAGTAATTCCTTCCAACTAGATTAGTGTACACTATAGTATCTCCAGTTCCGGCCTCCATCAAGACTAATGGAAGCAGAGAAACCACATGAGCAAGAGCAGCCGCTTTGGCCTGCATTGATTGAGTCCATCCAAACTCACACTCAGCGACATTAAAAAGGTTTCAGTGGCCTCACTTATACCTCGTAATGCACATGGCAGCGTCTTTACATGATGGCAGTGTGTGTGTGTGTCTCTTCTCATAGCGTTTGCTCTGCTATTGAAAGTGAAAAAAAACTTTAGGGTGTGTCCTGTTTACTGTGTCAACTAAACCCTGAATCCAAATCAGGCTGCCTCCCAAAGCTGATCCTGAGTCAGTTTTATAGAACCACCACTAACAAGTTACTTATTGATTATTTATGCATTTGATTTTTTTCATCACTAGTTTTTGAGCATATACAATTCCAAAATCCACCATTAATGTTTAATGATGTTTAAAACACTTGTTAGAAAGACATTAATCAAGCTTACGTTACATTTTAGTCCCTGCTTTACATTACTGTGTTGTTCTTTTTTTGCTATCATTTCACTATTTTAATCCAAGACAAAAAAAATTTCATTCTGTTATTGATGTTTTTTAATTTATTATTTTTAAAGATTATTAATACTATATATATTGAGTATAAATATATATATATATATATATATATATATATATATATATATATATATATATATATATATATATATATAAAGTTTACATACACTTGTAAAGAACATAATATCATGGCTGTCTTGAGTTTCCAATATTTTCTACTCTTATTCTGGCAAGCTTCTTGTTGAATTTTTTTACCACTCCTGTTGACAAAATGGGTGCAGTTCAGCTAAATGTGTTGGTTTTCTGACATGGACTTGCTTCTTCAGCATTGTCCACACATTTAAGTCAGGACTTTGGGAGGGCCATTCTAAAACCTTAATTCTAGCCTGATTTAGCCATTCCTTTACCACTTTTGACATGTGTTTGGGGTCATTGTCCTGTTGGAACACCCAACTGCGCCCAAGACCCAACCTCCGGGCTGAGGATTTTAGGTTGTCCTGAAGAATTTGGAAGTAATCCTCCTTTTTCATTGTCCCATGTACTCTCTGTTAAAAACCGAATACAATGATTAGCAGTGTTGGGACTAACGCGTTACTGTAACGCCGTTAGTTTCGGCGGTAACTAGTAATCTAACGCGTTATTCTTTATATTCAGTAACTCAGTTACCGTTACTATATGATGCGTTACTGCGTTATTTTACGTTATTTTTTATGTAGTATCGGCTAGAAACTGAAGATCTGAGTGTGTTTTGTGGCAGCACTCCGGTGGAAAAGAAAAGGCGTACGTGCTTTCTGTGGGTGGGGGCGGGGTGGTGGTGGGGGGGGCTCTCATACCGTAGTTGAGGGGCGCAGGGGAGACGTTCCTTCGGGGCTAACAACTTTCACTTTACCCGGAAGTGGTCTTTACAGTTGAGGGTGAATGACGAGGCCGGCGGTTTGTTGCAACTTTGTGACTTTATTGGACGCAGCCATCCACCAAGCTAGAACACCTGCACGCACTCACTGTCGCCGCTCCCTCACTTCTCTCGCCCACTCACTCACTGACGTCACTCACCCACATGCTGTCATATTTTAAAGGGCCACACACACACACACACACACACACACACACACACACACACACACACACACACACACACACACACACACATTCGCTACTCTCACAACTAACAAGACATCATGGTGAAGCCAGAAGTCGAGTGTCTTAACATTCTCACTACTTTTCTTTTGTCGAGCACAAAGAAAATAACATTTTAGTTAAATTTAAGTTGTGTCTTGGATCAAAGATCCTATCTACTTAAAGTTAAAGTTAAAGTGCCATTATGTTGCAGCTATTTAAAATAGTTTTGGCAATTTGTTGTGGCCTGAAATAAATTGGCCCTTTGAAACATATCTTTGTCTTTGTGTGTTGTATGTAGACCACATTGTTTGTGTGTTGTATGTAGACCACATTGTTTGTGTGTTGTATGTAGACCACATTGTTTGTGTGTTGTAGAGCACATTGTTTGTGTGTTGTATGTAGACCACATTGTTTGTGTGTTGTATGTAGACCACATTGTTTGTGTGTTGTATGTAGACCACATTGTTTGTGTGTTGTATGTAGACCACATTGTTTGTGTGTTGTAGAGCACATTGTTTGTGTGTTGTATGTAGACCACATTGTTTGTGTGTTGTATGTAGACCACATTGTTTGTGTGTTGTATGTAGACCACATTGTTTGTGTGTTGTATGTAGACCACATTGTTTGTGTGTTGTATGTAGACCACATTGTTTGTGTGTTGTATGTAGACCACATTGTTTGTGTATTGTATGTAGACCACATTGTTTGTGTGTTGTATGTAGACCACATTGTTTGTGTGTTGTATGTAGACCACATTGTTTGTGTGTTGTATGTAGACCACATTGTTTGTGTGTTGTATGTAGACCACATTGTTTGTGTGTTGTATGTAGACCACATTGTTTGTGTGTTGTATGTAGACCACATTGTTTGTGTGTTGTATGTAGACCACATTGTTTGTGTGTTGTATGTAGACCACATTGTTTGTGTGTTGTATGTAGACCACATTGTTTGTGTGTTGTATGTAGACCACATTGTTTGTGTGTTGTAGAGCACATTGTTTGTGTGTTGTATGTAGACCACATTGTTTGTGTGTTGTATGTAGACCACATTGTTTGTGTGTTGTATGTAGACCACATTGTTTGTGTATTGTATGTAGACCACATTGTTTGTGTGTTGTATGTAGACCACATTGCTTAACAGACTTTGTGTGTTGTATGTAGAGCACATTGTTTGTGTGTTGTATGTGGAAAACATTGTTTGTGTGTTGTATGTAGACCACATTGTTTGTGTGTTGTATGTAGACCACATTGTTTGTGTGTTGTATGTAGACCACATTGTTTGTGTGTTGTATGTAGAGCACATTGTTTGTGTGTTGTGTGTAGACCACATTGTTTGTGTGTTGTATGTAGACCACATTGTTTGTGTGTTGTATGTAGAGCACATTGTTTGTGTGTTGTATGTAGAGCACATTGTTTGTGTGTTGTATGTAGACCACATTGTTTGTGTGTTGTATGTAGAGCACATTGTTTGTGTGTTGTATGTAGACCACATTGTTTGTGTATTGTATGTAGACCACATTGTTTGTGTGTAGTATGTAGACCACATTTCTTAGCAGACTTTGTGTGTTGTATGTAGAGCACAGTGTTTGTGTGTTGTATGTAGACCACATGGTTTGTGTGTTGTATGTAGACCACATTGTTTGTGTGTTGTATGTAGAGCACATTGTTTGTGTGTTGTATGTAGACCACATTGTTTGTGTGTTGCATGTAGAGCACATTGTTTGTGTGTTGTATGTAGACCACATTTTTCGTGTGTTGTATGTAGACCACATTGTTTGTGTGTTGTATGTAGACCACATTGTTTGTGTGTTGTATGTAGACCACATTGCTTGTGCCGGCTTTTTTGAAACATGTTGCAGGCATCAAATTCCAAATGAGCTAATATTTGCAAAAAAGAACAACATTTACCAGTAAATATCTTGTCTTTGCAGTGTATTCAATTGAATATAAGTTGAAAAGGATTTGCAAATCATGGTATTCTGTTTTTATTTACGATTTACACAACGTGCCAACTTCACTGGTTTTGGGTTTTGTACATACGTATATATATATATATATATATATATATATATATATATATATATATATATATATATATATATATATATATATATATATATATATATATATATATATATATATATATATATATATATATATATGACGTGTGTGTGTGTGTGTGTGTGTGTGTGTGTGTGTGTGTGTGTGTGTGTGTGTGTGTGTGTGTGTGTGTGTATATGTATGTATGTATGTATGTATGTATATATATATATATATATATATATATATATATATATATATATATATATATATATATATATATATGGGGAGTTTTGACGGAGCAGAAACGTGCAAACTTGTTGGGAGTTTCCTCCTCTCCCAGCTCGCTAGCCTCAACCTGAACCTTGGTATTTACCGTGATGACGGACTGGCAGTGTGTCGCGCCTCGCCAAGGAGCAGCGAGAATACCAAGAAGCGTATATGCCAAATCTTCAAAGAGAACGGCCTACGGATCACGATTGAAGCCAACAAGCAAACCGTCAACTTCCTCGACGTCACTTTCAACCTGAGGAATAACAGCTACCAACCATTCGCGAAACCCAACACAACACTCCAATACGTGCACCATGACAGCAACCACCCACCCACCACCACGAAAAGAATACCTACCGGTATTAATAAAAGACTATCGATGCTGTCATCTAGCAAAGCTGAATTCGACAAAGCAACCCCCCCCCCCGTACCAAAAAGCACTTGATGAAAGCGGATACAACTTCACCCTCACCTACGAACCCACGCCAGGAAACCAACCAAAAAGGAGCAGAAAACGAAACAACATTATCTGGTACAACCCCCCATACAGCAAAAACGTCTCAACTAATATTGGCCACAAATTCCTCACCCTGATCGACAAACACTTCCCCAAAGGCAACACCCTAAGAAAAGTATTCAACAAGAACAACATTAAATTGAGCTACAGCTGCATGAACAACATACGACAAATCATTTCAAACCACAATAAAGCAATTGAAAAGGAGCCGTCCACCACCAGGCAGAACGACTCCAAAACCGACAAAGGCTGTAACTGCCGCAAGAAACCTGATTGCCCTCTCAACGGGGGGTGCTTACAACCATCAGTCGTTTACCAAGCAAAGGTAACACGCAAGGACATTAACACATCCGACACATATGTAGGATTAACTGAGGGAGCATTCAAAACCAGATGGAACAATCACAAAGCCTCTTTCAGAAGCAAAAGCTTGCGGAACACTACAGAACTCAGTAAACACATTTGGAATCTCAAAGACAATAATGTTGAAAATTCGATAACATGGCAAATTCTTGCATCCAGCACACCTTACAACAGTGGTAATAAAAGATGCAACCTATGCTTAAAAGAGAAACTGTTTATTATATACAGTCCAGACTTGTCATCCCTCAACAAGCGCAGCGAAATTGTATCAGCATGCCGTCACAGAAGGAAACACCTCCTAGGTAACACATGAGCCAATCACCACGCCCCTACGCCTGCCTGTACCCACCCGCTCTGTGCCCTATATAAACCATGGTATGTGAATGCTTACATTAAAATCTCCTGATGATTGAGGAAACCCTCATGAAACAGGCCTGTAGAGATGAAATAGTCTTGTGATTTTTTCCCACACATACATATATATATATATATATATATATATATATATATATATATATATATATATATATATATATATATATATATATATATATATATATATATATATATATATATATATATATATATATATATATATATATATATATATATATATATATATATATATATATATATATATATATATATATATATACATACATATATATATATATATATATATATATATATATATATATATATATATATATATATATATATATATATATATATATATATATATATATATATATATATATATATATATATATATATATATTAGGGCTGCAACTAACGATTAATTTGATAATCGATTAATCTGTCGATTATTACTTCGATTAATCAATTAATAATCGGATAAAAGAGACAAACTACATTTCTATCCTTTCCAGTATTTTATTGGAAAAAAACAGCATACTGGCACCATGTTGTGGACATTGGGGGTGCAGCATACACCAACAATAACACAGAAATGTAACTCATCAGAACTGAATCAGATATTGTACACGTTTCTGTTGTGAATAATAAAGGATTCATTTCAGGCTGCCTCTGAATAATAGCATGAAATATTACAGCACTTTCATAACGTTTAGTTATACTAAAGCGTCACTCAAATCTAAATATATTTATATAGCTTTATTGGCCCGGCTACATTGATCCATTATGAAACCAACCTGAGATATTTCTGTCCGTTACGTTTATTTCGAAATTGGTAACCGTGCGTTTTCTCTCTCAAAACGGAGTCAAATGTGCCGGGGACACATTATCAGCCCCGCGTTGCAACAAAGGCATAACTTTAAAGTTACTCACAAAAAAGCTGAACTCATGAATGCTTGTTGCCACTATGGACTTAAAAAGTTACGTACTGTGAGTTCCTCCCTTCATCCATGGCTCCAACCTGTTTCTTCTTTGATTGATTGATTGAGACTTTTATTAGTAGGTTGCACAGTGAAGTACATATTCTGTACAATTGACCACTAAATGGTAACACCCGAATACGTTTTTCAACTTGTTTAAGTCGGGGTCCACTTAAATTGATTCATGATACAGATATATACTATCATATATACTATCATCATAATACAGTCATCACACAAGATAATCACAATGAAGTATTTACATTATTTACAATCAGGGGTGTGGAGGGGGGGGGTGGTTAGGATATGGACATCAAGTAGTGGACATAGAGAGAGAGAGAGAGAGAGAGAGAGAGAGAGAGAGAGAGAGAGAGAGAGAGAGAGAGAGAGAGAGAGAGAGAGATCAAAAGGCATAAGAAAAAGTGTCTGCATTTGATTGTTTACATTTGATTGTTAGCAATCCGGGGAGGGTGTTAGTTTAGGGTTGTAGCTGCCTGGAGGTGAACTTTTATTGCGGTTTTGAAGGAGGATAGAGATGCCCTTTCTTTTATACCTGTTGGGAGCGCATTCCACATTGATGTTGCATAGAAAGAGAATGAGTTAAGACCTTTGTTAGTTCGGAATTTGGGTTTAACGTGGTTAGTGGAGCTCCCCCTGGTGTTGTGGTTATGGCGGTCATTTACGTTAAGGAAGTAGTTTGACATGTACTTCGGTATCAGGGAGGTGTAGCGGATTTTATAGACTAGGCTCAGTGCCAGTTGTTTAACTCTGTCCTCCACCTTGAGCCAGCCCACTTTAGAGAAGTGGGTAGGAGTGAGGTGGGATCTGGGGTGGAGGTCTAGCAGTAACCTGACTAGCTTGTTCTGAGATGTTTGGAGTTTAGATTTGAGGGTTTTGGAGGTGCTAGGGTACCAGGAGGTGCATGCGTAATCGAAAAAGGGTTGAACGAGAGTTCCCGCCAGAATCCTCAAGGTGCTTTTGTTGACCAGAGAGGAGATTCTGTATAGAAATCTTGTTCGTTGGTTAACCTTTTTGATTACCTTGGTTGCCATTTTATCACAGGAAAGGTTAGCCTCCAGAATGGAACCTAGGTAGGTGACCTCATCTTTCCTGGTGATAACAATGTCACCCACTTTTATGGTGAAGTCATTGACTTTCTTGAGGTTGATGTGGGACCCAAACAGGATGGATTCTGTTTTACCCAAGTGTATGGATAGCTTGTTGTCAGCGAGCCAGGTGCAAGTTCTACAGAGCTCAGCACTGAGGATTTTCTCCACCTGTGACTTGTCCTTGCCGGATACCAGCAAGGCAGAGTCATCCGCAAACAAAAACAATTCACAGTCGCATGCCGATGACATGTCGTTTATGTATATTAGGAACAGTAAAGGTCCCAATATACTGCCTTGGGGAACTCCACAGCTCACAGAGAGGGGGGGGACACGGTGCCGTTCACCTCTACCACCTGCTCCCTCCCCTCCAAGTAAAATTGCATCCAGCTCCATGAGTTTTTGTTAAATCCGATTGCTCTGAGCTTATCCAACAGTATAGCGTGGTTAACGGTGTCAAAGGCCTTCTGAAGGTCCAGCATGACCATGCCGCAGTATTTGCCCGCGTCCACCTCATGTTTGATGTGGTCGGTCAGATAGAGAAGGCATGTGTCAGTGGAGTGGTTAGTTCTGAAGCCGGATTGGAATTTGTACATGAGTTTATTAGTGGCAAGGTAACTATCGACCTGTTCATAAACAATTTTTTCCATTACTTTCGAAATGGAACTGAGAATAGCAACAGGTCGGTAGTTGCCAGGTTCCAATTTGCTTCCTTTTTTAAAGAGGGGAGTTACTCTTGCAATCTTAAAATCTTTTGGTACTTGGCCTTGTGTAATTGATAGGTTTATTATGTGCGTGATGATCGGGGCAATGATGGAGGCAGAGTCCCTGAGGAATCTGGAGGGAATATTATCAAGGCCGGTGGCCTTGTTAGGGTGGAGCGCGCTCAATTTTTTAAACACCTCATCAGCTGTGACCATTTCTAATTTGAAATCATCGTTGGATACTCCTAGCTTTCTGTAGAAGGCTTTAATGTGTTCTACACCAAAGCGACCAGAGTGGTGGGACAGCTTGTTGACAAGGGTTGCGGCTATGCTGGTGAAAAAGATGTTAAGTCTGCTAGCTACCTCCATTTTGTCTGTAATGAGGGAGTCACCCTCCTTGATGCTGATGTTGGTGAGTCTTGTTTTAAGTTTCTGGCTGCAACCAGGAAGCTGGTTGTTGAGAATTTTCCAGAGCTCACGTGGCTTATTTGTGTTTTCCTCTATTTTGTCGTTAATGTAATTTTTTTTTAAGGATTTAGTCAGGTTGGTTGACTTATTTCTTAATTTATTGCATTGCTTTTTGAGAGTTGAAAGGAGTAATTTGAGGTTGATATTATTGGGTTGTTTATCTATTTCTGTTTTACATTTTTGGTATTCAGAGTATTTCCTGTCTCTGTCTTTTATGGCAGCTAATAGGTCCGGATTCATCCATGGTTCCGAGCAGGCTTTGATCCTGACTGTTTTTACGGGAGCCATGTCATTTAGTATCTTTAGGAACGCCGTTTTGAAGCGATCCCAAGCAACATCGACCAGGTTGCTCGCGAGCACAGGGGACCAGCCCCACTCATCTAATTTTAAATTGAAATTGTCATTGGAGTATTTTTTGAGGGATCTGGATTGGGCTGTTATGTGGCCATTGGCTTTAGGTTTAGCTATTTTGCGGGTCCGGACGTTAGATAGTGGTCGCTAAGACCACAGATCATGACCCCACTATTTTTTATTTTAGGCCGGTCTGAAGTGAGAATGAGATCTATGGTTGATTGGGTGGAATCACACACCCTTGTAGGTAGCGCTATTAGCTGGGAAAGACCGTGCAGATTACAAAACTTGCTGAAGGATCTGAAGACAGGCGCATCTTTGCGTTGAATATCTGTGTTCAGATCCCCAGTTATAATTTTCTCCACGTTGTCTGTCCCCGCCAAACATTCTTCCAAAACCCCATAGAAATCACTCTGATTAGGGGGTCTATAAACAGTCCCTATTAGTACCGGCTTAGCGTTTTTAAATTTGATTTCCGCCCACACAGATTCCAGGTCATTGTGGTTAAGATCAGTGCGAGTTATGTATTTAATATCTTGGTGAATATACATACAAACGCCCCCACCGTGTTTATTCCTGTCCTTTCTGATAACCGAAAAGTTTTCTATTTCTATCTCTGAGTCAGAAATACTTTGATCAAATTTGGTTTCAGAGAAACACAAGATTTTTACCTTCGTGTTGAGGAACATTTCTCTGATTTGGTCGAGTTTGGCTCCAGAGAGGCTGTTCACATTAAGGTGGATGATGTGTAGTCCACTGGAACCAAAAAGGGCATCAGAGTCCGCTGTGTTGTGGTACTGACCAGAAAAGTTGTTGGTTATTATTGCTGTTGAAGTTGAAGAACAGAAGGAAGAGAAAGGAGAGAGAGAGAGAGAGAGAGAGAGGCATATTGTTCTTCCTCCAGGTGAAGGGGGAGGGAGGGGGAGGGGCGGAGTTGGAGAGGGGGAGAGGGGGAGAGGGGGATGCCAGGTAGGGTTGCTGGGGGTGGATTTCCTTTTGGCTGGCTTTTTTGAAGACAAAGAGAACAACGAAAATGTTTTTGTAAAGGCGCCTCTAAATCCAGTGTATGCCGCGTCCTCGACCGTCATGGACCGGGGAGAGGCCGCGTGGACCCCCGCCATCTCGTGCAGTTCCCCGCCATCACCGATGGCTGGGTCGCCGTCCACCGCCGCCGCGTCGTTCACCGCCGCTGAGTCGCTGCCTTCTCTGATGACTGGGTCGTCCTCCAACGCCGCCGCCGAGCCTCCGACCGTGTCGATGAACGGGGCGAAGTCCTCCGCCGAGCCGCCGACCGCTGGAGCACAGGTGAGCTTGAGCTGAGATGAGCCGGTAGCTGAGTTAGCTTCGATGGCGACGCTAGCAGTAGCATTGCTAGTCTTCGCCAGTCGGGACAACATTAACCGTGTTGTTACAGGTCCAGGGTTGAGTTCAGTGTCTCCTGATAGTAGAAGTAATAGTAGTATTATTGACTTTCTGTCTATCCTTCCAGTCAGGGGCATGTTCACTTTGCCTCGATGTGCAGTCAAGCACGATGCTAACACGTTAGCTCCAAAACCAAGGTGCTTCGCCGATGTATTGTCGTGGGGATAAAAGTCACTATGGATGTCCATTTCGCGTTCTTGACTCTCATTTTCAAGAGGGTGAAGTATCCGAGGAGGTTTAAAATATAAATCCGTGATCCACAGTACAAAAAGGAGGACGTGTGGGATAATCTGAGCAGTTGTTTGAATTCCCGATCGGGAGCGAAAGAGGGTGCGACCGCTCATCTCGGCGTCCTGCGTGAAAAGCTGCAGGTGCTCCTGAAGCAATGTTGTACTTCCGTGCCATTTTGCAGGAAACTTCTTTGAAGTCTTTAAAGTGAAGTGTTCCCACACTTTTGAGGACTTAGGTCGTACACTTTTCTCCATTGAAGCAATAACCTCAAGATGTTTCTCCGCTAAACTATCGGGAGTGTTTTCCTGCGCCATTTGTCGAATTTTTCCAGCAAAGGAGACGCCGTCGTCACGTGAGCTGCACATGACACATCATTGGCTAGCTTACGCCACCTCATGAGACGTAGCCTCACCGCCGCCCTGGCGCTGTTTTGTACTGTTTTTGTACTTATTTTGATTATTGTTTCTCAGCTGTTTGTAAATGTTGCAGTTTATAAATAAAGGTTTATAAAACAAAAAAAAACAACAACAACAAAATAACCAAAAAAAAAAAAAAAAAAGCCTCCGCGCATGCGCATAGCATTGTTCCAACGAATCGATGACTAAATTAATCGCCAACTATTTTCGTAATCGATTTTAATCGATTTAATCGATTAGTTGTTGCAGCCCTAATATATATATATATATATATATATATATATATATATATATATATATATATATATATATATATAAGTTATTTATTGGTTATATATATTTCATTTTAGTTGTCTTAATTCTCTGTATTTCTATATATTTATGTTTGTATTTATTTATTGTGCTAATTTTAACCCCCAAATATGAATTAAGCTTTCATTCTGCTGTATAATCTTTATATATATAGTTCTACATAGAATGTTTTAGGATAACTAGCCATCCATCCATCCATCTTCTTCCGCTTATCTGAGGTCGGCTCGCGGGGGCAGCAGCCTAAGCAGAGAAACCCAGACTTCTCTCTCCCCAGCCACTTCGTCCAGCTCCACCCGGGGGATCCCGAGGCGTTCCCAGGCCAGCCGGGAGACATAGTCTTCCCAACGTGTCCTGGGTCTTCCCCGTGGCCTCCTACCGGTCGGACGTGCCCTAAACACCTCCCTAAGGAGGCGTTCGGGTGGCATCCTGACCAGATGCCCGAACCACCTCATCTGGCTCCTCTCGATGTGGAGGAGCAGCGGCTTTACTTTGAGCTCCCCCCGGATGGCAGAGCTTCTCACCCTATCTCTAAGGGAGAGCCCCGCCACCCGGCGGAGGAAACTCATTTCGGCCGCTTGTACCCGTGATCTTGTCCTTTCGGTCATAACCCAAAGCTCATGACCATAGGTGAGGATGGGAACGTAGATCGACCGGTAAATTGAGAGCTTTGCCTTCCGGCTCAGCTCCTTCTTCACCACCACGGATCGATACAGCGTCCGCATTACTGAAGACGCCGCACCGATCCGCCTGTCGATCTCACGATCCACTCTTCCCTCACTCGTGAACAAGACACCGAGGTACTTGAACTCCTCCACTTGGGGCAGGGTCTCCTCCGCAACCCGGAGATGGCACTCCACCCTTTTCCGGGCGAGAACCATGGACTCGGACTTGGAGGTGCTGATTCTCATCCCAGTCGCTTCACACTCGGCTGTGAACCGATCCAGTGAGAGCTGAAGATCCTGGCCAGATAAAGCCATCAGGACCACATCATCTGCAAAAAGCAGAGACCTAATCCTGCAGCCACCAAACCAGATCCCCTCAACGCCTTGACTGCGCCTATAAATTCTGTCCATAAAAGTTATGAACAGAATGGGTGACAAAGGGCAGCCTTGGCGGAGTCCAACCCTCACTGGAAACGTGTCCGACTTACTGCCGGCAATGCGGACCAAACTCTGGCACTGATCATACAGGGAACGGACCGCCACAATCAGACAGTCCGATACCCCATACTCTCTGAGCACTCCCCACAGGACTTCCAGAGGGACACGGTCGAATGCCTTCTCCAAGTCCACAAAACACATGTAGACTGGTTGGGCAAACTCCCATGCACCCTCAAGGACCCTGCCGAGAGTATAGAGCTGGTCCACAGTTCCACGACCAGGACGAAAACCACACTGTTCCTCCTGAATCCGAGGTTCGACTATCCAGCGTAGCCTCCTCTCCAGCACACCTGAATAGACCTTACCGGGAAGGCTGAGGAGTGTGATCCCACGATAGTTAGAACACACCCTCCGGTTCCCCTTCTTAAAGAGAGGAACCACCACCCCGGTCTGCCAATCCAGAGGTACCGCCCCTGATGTCCACGCGATGCTGCAGAGTCTTGTCAACCAAGACAGCCCCACAGCATCCAGAGCCTTAAGGAACTCTGGGCGGATCTCATCCACCCCCGGGGCCTTGCCACTGAGGAGCTTTTTAACTACCTCAGCAACCTCAGCCCCAGAAATAGGAGAGCCCACCACAGATTCCCCAGGCACTGCTTTCTCATAGGAAGACGTGTTGGTGGGATTGAGGAGGTCTTCGAAGTATTCCCTCCACCAGTCCACAACATCCGCAGTCGAGGTCAGCAGAACACCATCCTCACCATACACGGTGTTGATAGTGCACTGCTTCCCCTTCCTGAGGCGGCGGATGGTGGTCCAGAATCGCTTCGAAGCCGTCGTTTTCCATGGCTTCCCCGAACTCCTCATATGTCCGAATTTTTGCCTCCGCGACCGCCGAAGCCGCACACCGCTTGGCCTGTCGGTACCTGTCCGCTGCCTCAGGAGTCCTATGAGCCAAAAGAACCAGATAGGACTCCTTCTTCAGCTTGACGGCATCCCTCACCGCCGGTGTCCACCAACGGGTTCTAGGATTACCGCCACGACAGACACCAACTACCTTGCGGCCACATCTCCAATCAGCCGCCTCGACAATAGAGGCGCGGAACATGGTCCATTCGGACTCAATGTCTAGCACCTCCCTCGTGACTTGTTCAAAGTTCTTCCGGAGGTGGGAATTGAAACTCTCTCTGACAGGAGACTCTGCCAGACGTTCCCAGCAAACCCTCACAATGCGTTTGGGCCTGCCAGGTCTGTCCGGCATCCTCCCCCACCATCGCAGCCAACTCACCACCAGGTGGTGATCGGTAGAAAGCTCCGCCCCTTTCTTCACCCGAGTGTCCAAAACATGAGGCCGCAAATCCAACGACACAACTACAAAGCCGATCATGGAACTGCGGCCTAGGGTGTCCTGGTGCCAAGTGCACATATGGACACCCTTATGTTTGAACATGGTGTTCGTTATGGACAATCTGTGACGGGCACAAAAGTCCAATAACAAAACACTGCTCGGGTTCAGATCCGGGCAGCCATTCTTCCCAATCACGCCTCTCCAGGTTTCACTGTCGCTGCCAACATGAGCGTTGAAGTCCCCCAGTAGAACGAGGGAATCACCCGGGGGAGCACTCTCAAGTACTCCCTCGAGTGAATCCAAAAAGGGTGGGTACTCTGAGCTGCGGTTTGGCGCGTAAGCGCAAACCACAGTCAGGACCCGTACCCCCACCCGAAGGCGGAGGGAAGCTACCCTCTCGTCCACCGGGTTGAACTCCAACATGCAGGCTCTGAGCCGGGGGGGCAACAAGAATTGCCACCCCAGCCCGTCGCCTCTCACTGCCGGCAACGCCAGAGTGGAAGAGAGTCCAGCCCCTCTCGAGAGAACTGGTTCCAGAGCCCTTGCTGTGCGTCGAAGTGAGTCCGACTATGTCTAGCCGGAACTTCTCCACCTCGCGCACTAGCTCAGGCTCCTTCCCCCCCGGCAAGGTGACGTTCCACGTCCCAAGAGCTAGCTTCTGTAGCCGAGGATCGGACCGCCAAGTGCCCTGCCTTCGGCTGCCGCCCAGCTCACATCGCATCCGACCTCTATGACCCCTGCTATGGGTGGTGAGCCCATTGGAGGGGGGACCCACGTTGCCTCTTCGGGCTGTGCCCGGCCGGGCCCCATGGGGACAGGCCCGGCCACCAGGCGCTCGCCATCGTGCCCCACATCCGGGCCTGGCTCCAGCGGGGGGCCCCGGTGACCCGCGTCCGGGCAAGGGAAATCTGGGTCCATAGTTTTTATTTTTCATTGAGGTCTTCGAGCTGCTCTTTGTCTGATCCCTCACCTAGGACCAGTTTGTCTTGGGAGACCCTGCCAGGGGGCATAAAGCCACCGGACAACATAGCTAACTAAAGACATTTCACTTTATTGTGTTTTATATTTTTCTTCAATGTTAGTATTTCTTTGGCAAATTTTGTTTTATTTTTCGCATTGATTCTGCATAGTTTTAAACATTTTTGATCATATCATATCCTATTCCCAAAGATAAATTAATTAATCATTTTGCTGCATGTTTTTTTTTTTTTACATAAATATGTTTTATGCTTTTAAACAATAACAAACTTAAAGCTACTTTACAGTATTGCAAACATTTTGGGTGTGTGCATTTTAGTTTTTGTTTTACAGTTCTTATAAATCAAGTATGCTAAATATAATCCACAAAGATAATATCACATACAGTCACATACTATATTATTAATAATGTATACCTATTTGACATATACAGTATATATAGATTAAAAAAAAAGGAATAATTAACTACATTTTAGGGTTTCTTTAACAAATGTTTTCTTTTTTTCTTTATTTCAGCGTTGTATTAAAGCATTTTAAAATTATTTTGGAACACTAAATCATATTCCAAAAGATAAATAATTTTCCAATCTTGCTGTATTGTACTGTATGCTTTTGTTCTCAACATAAACATATGTCTGTAAATAGTAAATAATCATACATTTTCCTGTATATTTTTTTAGTTTATCTCAAGTCTATGTATTTCTATATATTTTGTATATATTTTTTTGGTCAAATGTTATTCTCCAAAAATAAATTACATTTTCATTCTGCTGTATAATATTTACATATGTCAACATATCTTTGGAATGGTATTTACTATTATTTCACTTCATATTTGTTTAATATTTGTCTTTAATATTAGTATATCTTTAGCAGATTTTGGTTATATTTTGCCTTGATTTTGCATAATTTGTCAAGGTGTTAACCATATCCCCAAAGAGAAATTCATGTATTTTGCTTTATGTGTTTTAACATATGTATACACTTTTATACAATAGCAAAATAAATGCCACTTTATAGGTGCTCGTATTTAATAATTTTTTGTGTGTGCATTTTAGTTTTAGTAAGTAGTTCTCATTGACCTTAATGCTAATTTTTAATGCCCAAAGAGGAATTTTATTTTCATGCCATTTTAGCTTTTTTTTAATAATTATTTTTCGATTTTTTTTTTCCTGTTAATTCAGAGTTTAAAAAATATAATATTTATATAATATATATATATATATATATATATATATATATATATATATATATATATATATATATATATATATATATATATATATATATATATATATATATATATATATATATATATATATATATATATATATGTGATATATATATATATATATATATCTCCTGATGATTGAGGAAACCCTCATGAAACAGGCCTGTAGAGATGAAATAGTCTTGTGATTTTTTCCCCACACATACATATTACGCTCTACCACGGTATCGAGCACTATTTTTTTTTTTTTTTTTTTTTTTTTTTTGATAATCTAATTAAGACATATATATATATATATATATATATATATATATATATATATATATATATATATATATATATATATATATATATATATATATATATATATATATTAAAAGCATAATAATAATAATATAATATTAAAATAATAATAATAATAATATAATATTTATATAATATATTTAAACCCCTACATAGAAATGTATTTATTATTTTGCTGTATATATTTTAACATGATACATTCTACTTTTTGTCTATCTTTCCATCTTTTGACTTGATTTTAAGTATTTATATATATTTACATTTTAATATTTGAATTATTATTATCATTATTATCATTATACTAGTTTGAAAATGAGCCACTGAAAGCACCTCCTAGCATCACGTTGCTGTTGTGGAATGCAAGGCCACCAACAAACCCACTAGTGGATCAGACACACGCTGAAGTCTTCTCGACTTTTCAACGATTGAGCGCCAAGATCAGGTTGCCTGTGATGAGAGGAAACGTGAATCCAGAGGGTGGAGCTGCCCTGTGAATCATCACTCCACACCACTCCACTCTACCGCACTGTCTGTCTTGTGGATCATATTCTGCAGCCAGGCTAGGGAGGATTATCCATAACATCAACCAATCACAATGCCGCTTTATTCTGACGCTTAAAAAAGCCATCAGGTGTGAACTTTGGACAGGAAGTGAGCGCAGCCGACCCTCTGCACCACCGTTGGAATTCTACTACTGACAACCGTCTTGTTGCAAAGAGCCACCACAGCAGACAAGTGACATTTCTTCTCTCCCTTTTGTGTTTGTTTACTACAAACTTCTTTTTCACCCATTCACAAAAGGAGCTACAGCAGCTGCTACACACTTTTACTGCATTTGGAGCAACAATTCCCCAGAAAATTTTCTTAAATCATCAAAGTTTTTGGACATCCAAGGTGAGTTCTGAAGTTCTTTACCGCTCATTGATTGATTTATTATCATAGTTTACACTGTAGAGATGTTTAATAACTAAAATACTGCATGCATTTTGAGGGTGAAACTTAATGGGACACTGAAATAAAATATCTAATTACAGTAAAGCCTCAACTTACAAGCATAATGGGTTCCGTGACGTAGCTCTTAACTCCAAACACTTGCATCTCAAATCAACATCTCCAAAATCAATTTAAAACCGCACAATTGTAACATGTATTACGCCAGTTAAAAATAAAAAACACACTTTGAAATAAGACATATTGTCTAAAAATAGGTACAACAATGAAGTAATATATACAGCATTTATATAGGAGAGTGGACTTCTAGGGTATCTCCTTCCAGCTGCTTCTTAATCCCACACAGCATCAGCATCTTATTTAAATGTCTGCCATTTAGGTACTATTTTAATATTCTTAGCTGACGTTTAGACTCATTCTGCTTTAGTATGGTGTAGGCGAGCTCAAATTGCTTTGCAGTGCATGTTTTTGATGATTTCTTTCTTTAATTCAATGAATATCATCCTCTCCTTCACTCTCACTTTCTTCCTTCCCGTGCTTGAAAAACTAAGTTGTGTCTTTCTGTCGCTATAAGCTACTGCTAGCGTGTAACTCCAATTTTTGCTTGCATAAAAACGATCTGAAAACACTCTTAAGTGGAGGTACTACTGTGTTACACCTGTGGGATCGCATATTGAGGACTTTGTCGTGCCAGATTCTTTGTCTGGAGGGACTCAGTGGCCTTCTTTCAACAAATGACTTTCGAAGCGCTCAGTGCTGATTATAGACATGATTAATTAGTTTAATACCCTATGGAATACTTTTGGTCAAACCTTTTTAAAAGTATGTTTTTTTTGTATGAAAACAGCCGCGTGTTGAAGGTGTGTCGTCATGAAATGGGAGAAGTTGAAGCCTCCAGAGCCAGACGACCAAATGTGTTGTTGTGAGTGTGACGTCTTCCAGTGTGGATGTTGTTGTTGTGACTGTGACGACGTGGACCAGGCTTTTAACAGGTACAAACTAAAAAACTAAACTCAAATATATATATTTATTTATATATATATATATATATATATATATATATATATATATATATATATATATATATATATATATATATATATATATATATATATATATGCGTGTATATATATATATATATACACATATATATTTATATTAAATTAGCTTGTGTGTAAATTTACATAATTCATCTATCCATCCATCCATGAGCTCAACCTTCCAAACATTAATTCATTCTTCCATCGACCGTCTACCTATTTATTCATCCCTCCACTCATTCACCCATCATCAGTCCATCCATCCAGTCCTTCATTCATCAATTGATCTGTCCATCAGTCAATTTATCCACGATCACCACCATTCATGTATTCATCCATCCATATCATCTCTATGCATCCAACCGTCTCTCTATCATCTATAATCTATCAATCAACCATTCACTCATGCATCCATTGAGTCCCAATAAATGTCAATTTATCCATACCGTCATTTATCTAACCAATCCATTCATTCATTCAGTTATCCATAATCTTCATCTGTTCTTCCCTCTATCCATCTTTCATCCATCGTGTGCTTCCATTTACCTGTCTATCATCCATCATCTGCATGTGATCCATCCATTAAACATGCATCCATCCATCCATCAATCCATTCCACTTTATTTATTATCCATCTGTCATACATTCATTTATCAATCTTTTCATCAATTTCTCCGTTCATTATCAGTCCATTTATCCATTCATCCATGATCTCCATTCATTCATCCACCATCCATCTGTTTGTGCATCCATCCTTTTTGTCCACAATATCTATCCATCCACCCCTATCTCTGTATCTTTCATCATCTCTCCATCCATCATCCACCCATCAATCCATTTATGTAGGAATCTATGCATGATTTCTATCCATTGGTTATCTCTCCAACCATTCCTCCATCTATCACTGTGTCCACTCATTCATTCACCTATTCTCCATCCATCATTTTTTGCTCCATTGTATCCATGATCTCCAGCCAATTTATTAGTCTGTTCATCCATATGTTATCACTCCATCCTGTCCTCCATCTATCTCTATCCATTCATTCATTCATTCTCCATCCACCAATCCATTTGTTAATCATCCACTCATTATCTGCCATCCATCCATTTATCTGTGATCTAGCATTCACCCATCCATTCATCCATGATCTCCTATCATTCATCCATCCATCCATGTATCCATGATCTATTATTCATCCATCCATGTATCCATGATCTATAATTCATCCATCCAATTATCTGTGACCTCCTATCACCCATCCATCCAAAATCTTCTAAAATCCATCCATCAATTTATTCACAATATCCAAGCATTCATCCATCCATTGATCCACGAGCTCCTATTATCCATCTATCTCATGTTATACATCCGTCCATCCATTCATTTATCCAAAATCTATGATCTCCTATCGTTCATCTATCCATTTATCTGTGGTTCCTATAATTCATCCATCTATTTATCCATTATTTCCTATTGTTCATCCATCCATGTATCCTTGATCTCTTATCATTCATCCATCCTTTTATCCATGATCTCTTATTATTCATCCGTTTATTTACCCATGATCTCCTATAATTAATCCATCCATAATCTCCTATCATTCATCCATCCATGTATACATGATCTCCTGTTATTCATCCATCCATGTATCTATGATCCCCTATTATTCATCCATCCATTTATCTACAATTTCCAATCATTCATCCATGATCGCCTATCATTCTGCCATTCATTTATCCACAATATCCTATCATTTAATATCCATTTATCCATGATCTCCCATTAATTATCCATCCATTTATCCATGATCTCTTATTATTCATCCATCCATTTATCTATGTTCTCCTGTAATTCATCCATTCATGAGCTCCTATAATACATCCATCCATTAATCTCCAATCATTCATCCATGATCGCCTATCATTCTGCCATTCATTTATCCATAATAGCCTATTATTCAACATCCATTTATCCATTATCTCCTATTAGTTATCCATCCATTTATCCATGATTTCCTGTATTTAATCCATCCATTTATCCATGATCTCCTATTATTCATTCCTCCATGTATCCATGATATCATATTATTCATCCATTATCCATAATCTCCGATTAGTTATCCATCCATTTATCCATGATTTCCTGTATTTCATCCATCCATCTATCTATGATCTCCTATCATTCATCTAACATGTATCCATGATGTCCTATTATTCATCCATCCATTTATCAACAATCTCATATCAATTATCCATGATCTCCTATCATTTATCCATCCATTTATCAGTGATCTCCTTTGATTTATCTATCCATTTATCTGTGGCTCCTATCATTCATTCATCCATGTACCCATGATATCCTATTGTTCATCCATCCATTCATCCATGATCTCCTATTATTCATTCATTCATCCATGTATCCATGATCTCCTATTGTTCATCCATTTATCCATGATCTCCTATTAGTTATCCATCCATTTATCCATAATTTCCTGTATTTCATCCAACTATTTATCTATGATCTCCTATCATTCATCTAACATGTATCCATGATGTCCTATTATTCATCCATCCATTTATCCACAATCTCATATCAATTATCCATGATCTCCTATCATTCATCCATCTATTTATCTGTGGCTCCTATCATTCATTCATCCATGTATCCATGCATGATATCCTATTGTTCATCTATCCATTTATCCACAATCTCCTATTATTCATTCCTCCATGTATCCATGATGTCCTATTGTTTATCCATTATCTCCGATTAGTTATCCATCCATTTATCCATGATTTCCTGTATTCCATCCATCCATTTTTCTATGATCTCCTATCATTCATCTAACATGTATCCATGATGTCCTATCATTCATCCATCCATTTATCCACAATCTCATATCAATTATCCATGATCTCCTTTCATTCATCCATCCATTTATCTGCGATCTCCTTTCATTCATCCATCCATTTATCTGTGGCTCCTGTCATTCATTCATCCACGTATCCATGATATCCTATTCTTCATCCATCCATTTATCTGTGGCTCCTGTCATTCATTCATCCACGTATCCATGATATCCTATTCTTCATCCATCCATTTATCTGTGGCTCCTGTCATTCATTCATCCACGTATCCATGATATCCTATTGTTCATCCATCCAGTATCCATGATATCCTATTGTTCATCCATCCATGTATCCACAATCTACTATCATTCATCCATCCATCCATTCAGCCATGATCTCCTATCACTCATCCATTCATTTGTTCATGATCGCATGTATAATTCATCATTCCTGCATTAGTTCTGTTGCTGTGTTGGTGTAGATGGTTGCGGGACAGGACACCAAAGGCTGGATGTCACTCTGCTCTCCTGGGGGCCTTGATTGACCACTTGGAGATCTCCATAGTTCCAGCGCTGGTTCTCCTGCCGCTCCTGATGCGTGTGGCGGCGCTGCACTACCTGCTGGGCATCATGACCCTGACGGCTCTGCCCGGCCTGGTGCTGTGGCTCTACTACGCCACCCACAGGAGGAAGAGACGGACACTCTTCTTCCTCACCCTGGCGCTCAACTCTCTGGCCTACACCTACTACCTCTTCATCACGGAGATTCTTCCTCGTGGGGACGTGAGCCGCATCCAGCTGTGCTCCCTGACCGCCGGGGTGATCCTGACTATTGCCTCGCTGGTTCGGACCAAGAGAGGTCCG
The DNA here is from genome assembly GCF_033978785.1 of Entelurus aequoreus. Taxonomy (NCBI): domain Eukaryota; kingdom Metazoa; phylum Chordata; class Actinopteri; order Syngnathiformes; family Syngnathidae; genus Entelurus; species Entelurus aequoreus. Next base: position 29,169,793 of record NC_084735.1, on the reverse strand, counting down.
GGATTTGTCAGGACTGAAGCTGTTGAGTATTCGCCACACGCTAGCGTCCAATCAGAGGCGTCTTCTTGCGCAGGCGCAACATCACAGTTTCCCACAGGAAGTGGACGATGCAGCTGGTGTCCTGTGTGCAAAATTAGGCGACCATCTCGGGCGGGACATTGCAGGACATGCAGAGCTTGC